>NW_026729088.1:0-5000 GCF_030272615.1 Cryptomeria japonica
TGGTTCGGCAATGGTAGTCGCTCCAACACGTCCTTGCAATGGCCACAGAGGTGATTCGACTAGAGCTCCAGTCTAGCTTTTGGGTTGCTTGGCGGACTGGTATAGCCGCGATCGAGTTCCGGCCATGAACGTTTTAGATAGCTCTTGGGCTTTCTGGGACGGAAGTCGGAAGTTTGGGCTGTTGTCCGATTTGATGACCATTCTTCGGATGTGTGAGAATCGGACAAATAACTTATATAGGGGACTGTGTTGTCTCACGCAGCCCCCTCCGTGCCCCTCTATCTCGACCGATGTTGGTGCTTGAAAGGGTTGGGATCGCTCGGATTTATAAACGTGCACCACCATTTGTCGAGTGTGAGGGACGCGGCAGGTCTCCTAAATGCTATGCGGGCGCTCTCTGAGAATCTCTATCCGGCCTCGACACAGACTAGTCTTGCTGAATGGTTTGGCACTGGTAGTCGATCCAACACGTCGTTGTTGTGGCCGCCTAGGCGATTCGATTCGAGCCCCCGTCTAGCTTTTGGGTTGCTTGGCGGATTTTGCCCTATCCGCAAGTGAGCTCGGTCCCTAAACGTTCGAGAAACCCGATTGCTATGCGCCGACTCTCTTTCTTGCGAGCCTCCATCTAGCTTTTGGGTCTCTACGGAACGGAAGTCGGAATCTGGGACCGTTGTTTGATTCGACGAGGCAGACTACGGTTGTGCGAGAATCGGACAAATAACTTATATAGGGGAGGTGTTGACTGGAGCATTCTCCCCCGTGCCCCTCTAACTCGACCAATGCTGGCGCTCGAACGGTGGTAGCGCTCGGATTTTCATTGAGCGCCAGCATTGGTCGATTTAGAGGGGCATGCGAGATTCCCGAATGCTATGCGAGGGCTCTAACGGAAATGTCTATTGGTTTCGGTATGGATGCAATTGCGAGTGGTTCGGCAAAGGTAGTCGTTCCGATGCGTCCATGTCGTGGCCAAATCGATAATTCGATTTGAGCCCTCGTATAGCATTTGGGTCTCTCGATGTGATTCCGCATTCCAGTCCCTTTGGGCACTGCTTGAGCCGCATCCCAGGGGGTTCCCTTCCCAATAATCTGCCTCGCAACCCGATTGCTATGCGGTGAGGCTCCTCGGCCGCCTCGGAACTATCTGTGTATCAGACGCATCGCGGGATAAGGGGTTGGCAACGGTAGTCGCCCCAAGCGCGTCCGATGCTTGGACCATTCCGAGGCGGCCCTGAAGCCTCTTCCGTCTAGCCGTTGGGTCCTTCTCGCCGCATCCCTCGCCTCGCACCCCGATTGCTATGCGGTGAGGCTCCTCGGCCGCCTCGGAACTATCTGTGTATCGGACGCGTCGCGGGATAAGGGGTTGTCACTGGTAGTCGCCCCAAGCGCGTCCGATGCTTGGACCATTCCGAGGCGGCCCTGAAGCCTCTTCCGTCTAGCCGTTGGGTCCTTCTCGCCGCATCCCTCGCCTTGCACCCCGATTGCTATGCGGTGAGGCTCCTCGGCCGCCTCGGAACTATCTGTGTATCGGACGCGTCGCGGGATAAGGGGTTGTCACTGGTAGTCGCCCCAAGCGCGTCCGATGCTTGGACCATTCCGAGGCGGCCCTGAAGCCTCTTCCGTCTAGCCGTTGGGTCCTTCTCGCCGCATCCCTCGCCTCGCACCCCGATTGCTATGCGGTGAGGCTCCTCGGCCGCCTCGGAACTATCTGTGTATCGGACGCGTCGCGGGATAAGGGGTTGTCATTGGTAGTCGCCCCAAGCGCGTCCGATGCTTGGACCATTCCGAGGCGGCCCTGAAGCCTCTTCCGTCTAGCCGTTGGGTCCTTCTCGCCGCATCCCTCGCCTCGCACCCCGATTGCTATGCGGTGAGGCTCCTCGGCCGCCTCGGAACTATCTGTGTATCGGACGCGTCGCGGGATAAGGGGTTGTCACTGGTAGTCGCCCCAAGCGCGTCCGATGCTTGGACCATTCCGAGGCGGCCCTGAAGCCTCTTCCGTCTAGCCGTTGGGTCCTTCTCGCCGCATCCCTCGCCTCGCACCCCGATTGCTATGCGGTGAGGCTCCTCGGCCGCCTCGGAACTATCTGTGTATCGGACGCGTCGCGGGATAAGGGGTTGTCACTGGTAGTCGCCCCAAGCGCGTTCGATGCTTGGACCATTCCGAGGCGGCCCTGAAGCCTCTTCCGTCTAGCCGTTGGGTCCTTCTCGCCGCATCCCTCGCCTCGCACCCCGATTGCTATGCGGTGAGGCTCCTCGGCCGCCTTGGAACTATCTGTGTATCGGACGCGTCGCGGGATAAGGGGTTGTCACTGGTAGTCGCCCCAAGCGCGTCCGATGCTTGGACCATTCCGAGGCGGACCCGAAGCCTCTTCCGTCTAGCCGTTGGGTCCTTCTCGCCGCATCCTTCGCCTCGCACCCCGATTGCTATGCGGTGAGGCTCCTCGGCCGCCTCGGAACTATCTGTGTATCGGACGCGTCGCGGGATAAGGGGTTGTCACTGGTAGTCGCCCCAAGCGCGTCCGATGCTTGGACCATTCCGAGGCGGACCCGAAGCCTCTTCCGTCTAGCCGTTGGGTCCTTCTCGCCGCATCCCTCGCCTCGCACCCCGATTGCTATGCGGTGAGGCTCCTCGGCCGCCTTGGAACTATCTGTGTATCGGACGCGTCGCGGGATAAGGGGTTGTCACTGGTAGTCGCCCCAAGCGCGTCCGATGCTTGGACCATTCCGAGGCGGACCCGAAGCCTCTTCCGTCTAGCCGTTGGGTCCTTCTCGCCGCATCCCTCGCCTCGCACCCCGATTGCTATGCGGTGAGGCTCCTCGGCCGCCTTGGAACTATCTGTGTATCGGACGCGTCGCGGGATAAGGGGTTGTCACTGGTAGTCGCCCCAAGCGCGTCCGATGCTTGGACCATTCCGAGGCGGACCCGAAGCCTCTTCCGTCTAGCCGTTGGGTCCTTCTCGCCGCATCCCTCGCCTCGCACCCCGATTGCTATGCGGTGAGGCTCCTCGGCCGCCTTGGAACTATCTGTGTATCGGACGCGTCGCGGGATAAGGGGTTGTCACTGGTAGTCGCCCCAAGCGCGTCCGATGCTTGGACCATTCCGAGGCGGCCCCGAAGCCTCTTCCGTGTAGCCGTTGGGTCCTTCTCGCCGCATCCCTCGCCTCGCACCCCGATTGCTATGCGGTGAGGCTCCTCGGCCGCCTTGGAACTATCTGTGTATCGGACGCGTCGCGGGATAAGGGGTTGTCACTGGTAGTCGCCCCAAGCGCGTCCGATGCTTGGACCATTCCGAGGCGGCCCCGAAGCCTCTTCCGTGTAGCCGTTGGGTCCTTCTCGCCGCATCCCTCGCCTCGCACCCCGATTGCTATGCGGTGAGGCTCCTCGGCCGCCTTGGAACTATCTGTGTATCGGACGCGTCGCGGGATAAGGGGTTGTCACTGGTAGTCGCCCCAAGCGCGTCCGATGCTTGGACCATTCCGAGGCGGACCTGAAGCCTCTTCCCTCTAGCCGTTGGGGCTTTCTCGCCGCATCCCTCGCCTCGCACCCTGATTGCTATGCTGTGAGGCTCCTCGGCCGCCTTGGAACTATCTGTGTATCGGACGCATCGCGGGATAAGGGGTTGGCAGTGGTAGTCGCCCCAAGCGCATCCGATGCTTGGACCATTCCGAGGCGGCCCTGCAGCCTCTTCCGTCTAGCCGTTGGGGCCATCTCGCCGCATCCCCCACCTCGCACCACGATTGCTATGCGGTGAGGCTCCTTGGCCGCCTCGGAACTATCTGTGTATCGGACGCATCGCGGGATAAGGGGTTGTCACTGGTAGTCGCCCCAAGCGCGTCCGATGCTTGGACTATTCCGAGGCGGCCCTGCAGCCTCTTCCGTCTAGCCGTTGGGGCCATCTCGCTGCATCCCCCACCTCCTCGGCCGCCTCGGAACTATCTGTGTATCGGACGCATCGCGGGATAAGGGGTTGGCAGTGGTAGTCGCCCCAAGCGCGTCCGATGCTTGGACTATTCCGAGGCAGCCCTGCAGCCTCTTCCGTCTAGCCTTTGGGGCCATCTCGCCGCATCCCTCGCCTCGCACCCCGATTGCTATGCGGTGAGGCTCCTCGGCCGCCTGGGAACTATCTTCGTATCGGACGCATCGCGGGATAAGGGGTTGTCACTGGTAGTCGCCCCAAGCGCGTCCGATGCTTGGACTATTCCGAGGCGGCCCTGTGGCCTCTTCCGTCTAGCCGTTGGGGCCATCTCGCCGCATCCCCCACCTCGCACCCCGATTGCTATGCGGTGAGGCTCTTCGGCCGCCTTGGAACTATCTTCGTATCGGACGCATCGCGGGATAAGGGGTTGTCACTGGTAGTGGCCCCAAGCGCGTCCGATGCTTGGACTATTCCGAGGCGGCCCTGCAGCCTCTTCCGTCTAGCCGTTGGGGCCATCTCGCCGCATCCCCCACCTCGCACCCCGATTGCTATGCGGTGAGGCTCCTCGGCCGCCTTGGAACTATCTTCGTATCGGACGCATCGCGGGATAAGGGGTTGTCACTGGTAGTCGCCCCAAGCGCGTCCGATGCTTGGACTATTCCGACGCGGCCCTGTGGCCTCTTCCGTCTAGCCGTTGGGGCCATCTCGCCGCATCCCCCACCTCGCACCCCGATTGCTATGCGGTGAGGCTCCTCG
The DNA here is from genome assembly GCF_030272615.1 of Cryptomeria japonica. Taxonomy (NCBI): domain Eukaryota; kingdom Viridiplantae; phylum Streptophyta; class Pinopsida; order Cupressales; family Cupressaceae; genus Cryptomeria; species Cryptomeria japonica. The sequence goes on from NW_026729088.1 coordinate 4,670, forward strand.
GCCGCCTTGGAACCATCTTCGTATCGGACGCATCGCGGGATAGGGGGCTGTCACTGGTAGTCGCCCCAAGCGTGTCCGATGCTTGGACCATTCCTAGGCGGCCCTGAAGCCTCTTCCGTCTAGCCGTTGGGGCCTTCCCGCCCCATCCCTCGCCTCGCACCCCCGATTGCTATGCGGTGAGGCTCCTCGGCCGCCTTGGAACCATCTGTGTATCGGACGCATCGCGGGATAAGGGGTTGGCACTGGCAGTCGCCCCAAGCGCGTCCGATGCTTGGACCATTCCGAGGTGGCCCTGAAGCCTCTTCCGTCTAGCCGTTGGGGCCTTCCCGCC
>NW_026729088.1:17500-40000 GCF_030272615.1 Cryptomeria japonica
AGTTGGGTTAATTGCCCGGGCGCGCACCTTCGCCAGGGTGGGCACCTTGGTGCGCACACCTTGGCTGGGCTGCGCACCAGGGCGGGCTCAAGATGGCACCAGCATTCCCTTTTTCTCACTATCTTTCAAAACGGAAATTTTAAAATCTCGTTTTTTTTTTGCCTTTTATGGAAATTAGTGAAGGCATCGCATCAAAGGTGCGCACCTCGCTGCCCACCTTGGTGTGCTCCGAGGTGCCCACCACGGTGCGCAACGCCGGTGCGAACCCGGGAGCGCCCCGATGTGTGCTCCAAGGTGCGGCGTGCACGAAGTCGGACCCCGGTTTGCCCCGGGTGCGCACCTCGCGTGCACCTTGGTGCGCACACCTTGGCTGGGTTGCGCGGCCTGGTGGGCACCATGGTGCGCACCAAGGAGCGCTCCGAAGTGTGCTCCAAGGTGCGGCGTGCACGAAGTCGGAGCCCGGTTTGCCCCGGGTACGCACCTCGCGTGCACCTTCGCCGGGGTGGGCACCTCGGCTGGGTTGCGCGCCCTGGTGCGCACCAAGGAGCGCTCCGAAGTGTGCTCCAAGGTGCGGCGTGCACGAAGTCGGAGCCCGGTTTGCCCCGGGTGCGCACCTTCGCCGCGGTGCGCACCATGGCGTGCACGAAGTCGGAGCCCGGTTTGCCCCGGGTGCGCACCTCGCGTGCACCTTCGGCGGGGTTGCGCGCCCTGGTGGGCACCATGGTGCGCACCAAGGAGCGCTCCGAAGTGTGCTCCAAGGTGCGGCGTGCACGAAGTCGGAGCCCGGTTTGCCCCGGGTGCGCACCTCGCGTGCACCTTCGGCGGGGTTGCGCGCCCTGGTGGGCACCATGGTGCGCACCAAGGAGCGCTCCGAAGTGTGCTCCAAGGTGCGGCGTGCACGAAGTCGGAGCCCGGTTTGCCCCGGGTGCGCACCTCGCGTGCACCTTCGCCGCGGTGGGCACCATGGCGTGCACGAAGTCGGAGCCCGGTTTGCCCCGGGTGCGCACCTCGCGTGCACCTTCGCCGGGGTGGGCACCTCGGCTGGGTTGCGCGCCCTGGTGCGCACCAAGGAGCGCTCCGAAGTGTGCTCCAAGGTGCGGCGTGCACGAAGTCGGAGCCCGGTTTGCCCCGGGTGCGCACCTCGCGTGCACCTTCGCCAGGGTGGGCACCTCGGTGCGCACACCTTCTCAATGTTTTCTTGCCTTTTCTGGAAATTGGTGAAGGCAGCGCATCAAAGGTGCGCACCTCGGTGTGCTCCGAGGTGCGAACCCGAGAGCGCTCCGAGGTGCCCACGAAGTCGAAAGTCGGGTTAATTGCATTGTTTTCCCCGGGTGCGCTCCGAGGTGCGCAACATCGGCGCGCACCAAGGAGGGCTCCGAAGTGTGCTCCAAGGTGCGCACGATGGCGTGCACCTCTGGTGCGCACGATTCGGAGCTCGGTTTGACCGGGGTGCGCACACCTTGGCTGGGTTGCGCACCTTTTGTGCGCTCCAAGGTGCGCACGAAGTCGGAGCTCGGTTTGCCCCGGGTGCGCACCTTCGCCAGGGTGCGCACCTTGATGCGCACGCCTTGGCTGGGCTGCGCACCTTGGTGGGCGCCATGGTGCGCACCTTTCGTGCGCTCCAAGGTGCGCACGAAGTCGGAGCTCGGTTTGCCCCGGGTGCGCACCTTGGTGGGCGCCATGGTGCACTCCGAGGTGCCCAAGATTGGTGCGCACCAAGGAGCGCTCCGAAGTGCGCTCCAAGGTGCGCGCGAAGTCGAAAGTTGGGTTAATTGTCCGGTTTGCCTCGGGTGCGCACCTTGCGTGCACCTTCGCCAGGGTGGGCGCCTTGGTGCGCACACCTTGGCTGGGCTGCGCACACCTTGGCACCCGCGTTTCCTTCATTTTAAATTTTTTTTTTTTACAATCTCTCAAGTGGGAAATTCTATAATCTCAACTTTTTTTGCCTTTTCAGGAAACTTTTGAATGGAGCGCATCATTGGTGCGCTCCGAAGTGTGCTCCAAAGCTCTCTCCAGCTGCGTGCACCTGCCCCGGCCGCGCACCCGGCCCCGCCCAGCTTCGCTCACCTGTCCCGGGCGTCTGGTGCGGAACCTTAGAGTAAGAAACATCACCGTGCACCTTGGCCAACGTGCGCGACTCGACCGAGCGCGCACTGGCCGAGGTGCACACCGATTTCACCTGGGTGCGCGCGCAGCACCTCGGGCGCACCGGGGTGCGCGCACAACGCCCGGGTTGCACCGTGGCCTGTGTGCTCGGGGCGCCTCGGGTGCGCGCTCGGTGTCGCCCCCGCGCGCGCGGTAGTGCGGGCAGCGCACCCCGGCCCGGCCCGGCCCCGACGAGAACGCAAACGGGCAAAAGGTTTATTCAAATAGCATTGCGACGCCCGGCGAAAAACTAAAAAAGGGTGCAACACCGGGACTTCCCGGGAGGTCACCCATCCCAGTACTACTCCGGCCCAAGCGCGCTTAACTGCGGAGTTCTGATGGGATCCGGTGCACTAACGCTGGTATGATCGCACCCGTTATGAGCTTGTCGCAGTGTGTACTTAGCAAACCGCGACCCACGTGCGAATCCACCCCGGCCACCCACCCCCGTCGAGGTGCACACCCTCCCTCGCGAAGTGCGCCCCGTTCGCCAAGTGTGAGCCCTGCCCGGGTGCGCGCACCTTGCTAGGGCGTCGGGTGTGCACCCGGCCCGGCCTACGTGCGTGCACCTGGAGGGGGCGTCGTGTGCGTGCAGTGTCCCGTCTGCAACGCGGTGCCCACACACCACCTCGGGCGCAACGACCTGCGCTCACATGTGGGCCGAGTGCAACTTGGTGCATGTTCGGGGCGCCTCGGGTGCACGCTCAATCTTGCCCCGGTGCACCAAGGCGCTCGGTTTGCCCCGGGTGCGCACTTGGTGCAAGGTGGGCACCCAAAATAGGGATCAAGCACCAAAACACAAGTTTCGGGATGCAAAATGGGACCCAAGGACCACAAATGCGTTCCAAGACCCATGATGGGTCCACGAGAACAAAAATGTGTTCCGAGACTTAATAAACAAATATTGGGTTTTAGGAGAAGAAACATGCTCTGATGCCCAAAACGAGAATCGACCCCGAAAAGGCCACAGGCCAAAAGTGGGATGCGAGACAAAAAAAAATGGGACCCGAGGACCAAAATTGGGTTCCCAGGTCGAAGACAGGGCAACCGGACAAGAAACGACCTCTAAGGCTCGAAATGAGTCCCGACGACTAAAACTTGACAAGAAGCACCCATCAGGCACCCAACTCGACACCCATGGGATGCCGACCCACCCGGGCTTCCACCTAGCACACCTTGGCACCCACCCACCCTCGCACCCAACCTCGCACCCAACTTAGCACCTTTGAACCCACATTGGCACTCACCCTGACCCTGGCACCTTGGAACCCACATTGGCACTCACCTTGACCCTGGCACCCACCTTTGCACTCACCTTGGGACCCACCCTGGCTCCCACCTCGGCACCCACCCAGACACCCACCTTGGTTCCTTGGCACCCACCTTGGATCCTTGGCACCCACCCCGACACCCACCTTGGCACGCAACTTGGCTACTTGCCACCCACCTTGGCTCCTTGACGCCCACCCCGACAACCACCCCGTGACCTACCCTGGCTAGGGTTGGTGCACACCCACCCTGGTGCCCACCTTGGCACCCACCCTATGACCCACCTTGGCACGCACCTTAGTACCCACCCCGTTACCCACCCTAGGACCCACCCCGTGACCCACCTTGGCCAGGGTGGGTGCCTTGGTGCGCACAACTTGCCTGGGCTGCACACCAGGGCGGGCTCAAGATGGCACCCGCGTTCCGTTTTTTTCACTATCTTTCAAAACGGAAATTTTAAAATCTCATTTTTTTCTTTTTTTTGCCTTTTCTGGAAATTAGTGAAGGCAGCGCATCAAAGGTGCGCAATGCTGGTGCGAACCCGGGAGCGCTCCGATGTGTGCTCCAAGGTGCGGCGTGCACGAAGTTCGAGCCCGGTTTGCCCCGGGTGCGCACCTCGCGTGCACCTTCGCCGGGGTGAGCACCTTGGCTGGGTTGCGCGCCCTGGTGCGTACCAAGGAGCGCTCTGAAGTGTGCTCCAAGGTGCGGCGTGCACGAAGTCGGAGCCCGGTTTGCCCCGGGTGTGCACCTCGGGTGCGCACCTCGCGTGCACCTTCGCTGCGGTGGGCACCTTGGCTGGGTTGCGCGCCTTGGTGGGCACCATGCAGTGCACGAAGTCGGAGCCCGGTTTGCCCCGGGCGCGCACCTCCGCCAGGGTGGGCACCTTGGTGCGCACAACTTGCCTGGGCTGCGCACCAGGAAGGGCTCAAGATGGCACCCGCGTTCCGTTTTTTTCACTATCTTTCAGAACGGAAATTTTAAAATATCGTTTTTTTTTGCCTTTTCTGGAAATTAGTGAAGGCAGCGCATCAAAGGTGCGCAACGCTGGTGCGAACCTGGGAGCGCTCCGATGTGTGCTCCAAGGTGCGGCGTGCACGAAGTCGGAGCCCGGTTTGCCCCGGGTGCGCCCTGGTGGGCACCATGGTGCGCACCAAGGAGCGCTCCGAAGTGTGCTCCAAGGTGCGGCCTGCACGAAGTCGGAGCCCGGTTTGCCCCGGGTGTGCACCTCGGGTGGGCACCTTGGTGCGCATGCCTTGCCTGGGCTGCGCACCAGGGCGGGCTCAAGATGGCACCCGCGTTCCTTTTTTTTCACTATCTTTCAAAACGGAAATTTTAAAATCTCATTTTTTTTTGCCTTTTTCTGGAAATTAGTGAAGGCAGCGCATCAAAGGTGCGCACCTCGCTGCCCACCACGGTGCGCAACGCCGGTGGGCACCCGGGAGTGCTTCGAAGTGTGCTCCAAGGTGCTGCGTGCACGTTGTCGGAGCCCGGTTTGCCCCGGGTGCGCACCTCGCGTGCACCTTCGTCGGGGTGGGCACCTTGGCTTGCTTTGCCCCGGCTGCGCTCCGAAGCGGGGTTATTGGAGCGCCGCCTCTTTTTTTGTCGGAGCGTTTGGTGGGGTTTCTCGCATTGGCTCTTCCGAGGCCCGGTTGCCACCCTGGCGCGCACGAAGTCGGAAGTAGGGTTAATTGCCCGGGTGCGCACCTTTGCCAGGGTGGCACCTTACCTGGGCTGCGCACCAGGGCGGGCTCAAGATGGCACGCGCGTTCCGTTTTTTTCACTATCTTTCAAAACGGAAATTTTAAAATCTCCTTTTTTTTTTGCCTTTTCTGGAAATTAGTGAAGGCAGCGCATCAAAGGTGCGCACCTCGCTGCCCACCTTGGTGTGCTCTGAGGTGCGCACCCGGGAGCGCTACGAAGTGTGCTCCAAGGTGCGGCGTGCACGTTGTCGGAGCCCGGTTTGCCCCGGGTGCGCACCTCGCCTGCACCTTGGCCGGGGTGGGCACCTTGGCTGGGTTTGCCCAGGGTGCGCTCCGAAGCGGGGTTACTGGAGCGCCCCCTCTTTTTTTGTCAGAGAGTTTGGTGGGGTTTCTCGCATTGGCTCTTCCCAGGCCCGGTTGTTGGGTGCGCTCCCACCCTGGCGCGCGCGAAGTTGGAAGTTGGGTTAATTGCCCGAGCGCGCACCTTCGCCAGGGTGGGCACCTTGGTGCGCAAACCTTGGCTGGGCTGCGCACCAGGGCGGGCTCAAGATGGCACCAGCATTCCCTTTTTCTCACTATCTTTCAAAACGGAAATTTTAAAATCTCGTTTTTTTTTTGCCTTTTATGGAAATTAGTGAAGGCATCGCATCAAAGGTGCGCACCTCGCTGCCCACCTTGGTGTGCTCCGAGGTGCCCACCACGGTGCGCAACGCCGGTGCGAACCCGGGAGCGCCCCGATGTGTGCTCCAAGGTGCGGCGTGCACGAAGTCGGACCCCGGTTTGCCCCGGGTGCGCACCTCGCGTGCACCTTGGTGCGCACACCTTGGCTGGGTTGCGCGGCCTGGTGGGCACCATGGTGCGCACCAAGGAGCGCTCCGAAGTGTGCTCCAAGGTGCGGCGTGCACGAAGTCGGAGCCCGGTTTGCCCCGGGTGCGCACCTTCGCCGCGGTGGGCACCATGGCGTGCACGAAGTCGGAGCCCGGTTTGCCCCGGGTGCGCACCTCGCGTGCACCTTCGCCGGGGTGGGCACCTCGGCTGGGTTGCGCGCCCTGGTGCGCACCAAGGAGCGCTCTGAAGTGTGCTCCAAGGTGCGGCGTGCACGAAGTCGGAGCCCGGTTTGCCCCGGGTGTGCACCTCGCGTGCACCTTCGCTGCGGTGGGCACCTTGGCTGGGTTGCGCGCCTTGGTGGGCACCATGCAGTGCACGAAGTCGGAGCCCGGTTTGCCCCGGGCGCGCACCTCCGCCAGGGTGGGCACCTTGGTGCGCACAACTTGCCTGGGCTGCGCACCAGGAAGGGCTCAAGATGGCACCCGCGTTCCGTTTTTTTCACTATCTTTCAGAACGGAAATTTTAAAATATCGTTTTTTTTTGCCTTTTCTGGAAATTAGTGAAGGCAGCGCATCAAAGGTGCGCAACGCTGGTGCGAACCTGGGAGCGCTCCGATGTGTGCTCCAAGGTGCGGCGTGCACGAAGTCGGACCCCGGTTTGCCCCGGGTGCGCACCTCGCGTGCACCTTGGTGCGCACACCTTGGCTGGGTTGCGCGCCCTGGTGGGCACCATGGTGCGCACCAAGGAGCGCTCCGAAGTGTGCTCCAAGGTGCGGCGTGCACGAAGTCGGAGCCCGGTTTGCCCCGGGTGCGCACCTCGCGTGCACCTTCGCCGCGGTGGGCACCATGGCGTGCACGAAGTCGGAGCCCGGTTTGCCCCGGGTGCGCACCTCGCGTGCACCTTCGCCGGGGTGGGCACCTTGGTGTGCAGACCTTGGCTGGGTTGCGCGCCCTGGTGGGCACCATGGTGCGCACCAAGGAGCGCTCCGAAGTGTGCTCCAAGGTGCGGCCTGCACGAAGTCGGAGCCCGGTTTGCCCCGCGTGTGCACCTCGGGTGGGCACCTTGGTGCGCATGCCTTGCCTGGGCTGCGCACCAGGGCGGGCTCAAGATGGCACCCGCGTTCCTTTTTTTTCACTATCTTTCAAAACGGAAATTTTAAAATCTCATTTTTGTTTGCCTTTTTCTGGAAATTAGTGAAGGCAGCGCATCAAAGGTGCGCACCTCGCTGCCCACCACGGTGCGCAACGCCGGTGGGCACCCGGGAGTGCTTCGAAGTGTGCTCCAAGGTGCTGCGTGCACGTTGTCGGAGCCCGGTTTGCCCCGGGTGCGCACCTCGCGTGCACCTTCGTCGGGGTGGGCACCTTGGCTGGGTTTGCCCCGGCTGCGCTCCGAAGCGGGGTTATTGGAGCGCCGCCTCTTTTTTTGTCGGAGCGTTTGGTGGGGTTTCTCGCATTGGCTCTTCCGAGGCCCGGTTGCCACCCTGGCGCGCACGAAGTCGGAAGTAGGGTTAATTGCCCGGGTGCGCACCTTTGCCAGGGTGGGCACCTTACCTGGGCTGCGCACCAGGGCGGGCTCAAGATGGCACGCGCGTTCCGTTTTTTTCACTATCTTTCAAAACGGAAATTTTAAAATCTCCTTTTTTTTTTGCCTTTTCTGGAAATTAGTGAAGGCAGCGCATCAAAGGTGCGCACCTCGCTGCCCACCTTGGTGTGCTCTGAGGTGCGCACCCGGGAGCGCTACGAAGTGTGCTCCAAGGTGCGGCGTGCACGTTGTCGGAGCCCGGTTTGCCCCGGGTGCGCACCTCGCCTGCACCTTGGCCGGGGTGGGCACCTTGGCTGGGTTTGCCCAGGGTGCGCTCCGAAGCGGGGTTACTGGAGCGCCCCCTCTTTTTTTGTCAGAGCGTTTGGTGGGGTTTCTCGCATTGGCTCTTCCCAGGCCCGGTTGTTGGGTGCGCTCCCACCCTGGCGCGCGCGAAGTTGGAAGTTGGGTTAATTGCCCGGGCGCGCACCTTCGCCAGGGTGGGCACCTTGGTGCGCACACCTTGGCTGGGCTGCGCACCAGGGCGGGCTCAAGATGGCACCAGCATTCCCTTTTTCTCACTATCTTTCAAAACGGAAATTTTAAAATCTCGTTTTTTTTTTGCCTTTTATGGAAATTAGTGAAGGCATCGCATCAAAGGTGCGCACCTCGCTGCCCACCTTGGTGTGCTCCGAGGTGCCCACCACGGTGCGCAACGCCGGTGCGAACCCGGGAGCGCCCCGATGTGTGCTCCAAGGTGCGGCGTGCACGAAGTCGGACCCCGGTTTGCCCCGGGTGCGCACCTCGCGTGCACCTTGGTGCGCACACCTTGGCTGGGTTGCGCGGCCTGGTGGGCACCATGGTGCGCACCAAGGAGCGCTCCGAAGTGTGCTCCAAGGTGCGGCGTGCACGAAGTCGGAGCCCGGTTTGCCCCGGGTACGCACCTCGCGTGCACCTTCGCCGGGGTGGGCACCTCGGCTGGGTTGCGCGCCCTGGTGCGCACCAAGGAGCGCTCCGAAGTGTGCTCCAAGGTGCGGCGTGCACGAAGTCGGAGCCCGGTTTGCCCCGGGTGCGCACCTTCGCCGCGGTGCGCACCATGGCGTGCACGAAGTCGGAGCCCGGTTTGCCCCGGGTGCGCACCTCGCGTGCACCTTCGGCGGGGTTGCGCGCCCTGGTGGGCACCATGGTGCGCACCAAGGAGCGCTCCGAAGTGTGCTCCAAGGTGCGGCGTGCACGAAGTCGGAGCCCGGTTTGCCCCGGGTGCGCACCTCGCGTGCACCTTCGGCGGGGTTGCGCGCCCTGGTGGGCACCATGGTGCGCACCAAGGAGCGCTCCGAAGTGTGCTCCAAGGTGCGGCGTGCACGAAGTCGGAGCCCGGTTTGCCCCGGGTGCGCACCTCGCGTGCACCTTCGCCGCGGTGGGCACCATGGCGTGCACGAAGTCGGAGCCCGGTTTGCCCCGGGTGCGCACCTCGCGTGCACCTTCGCCGGGGTGGGCACCTCGGCTGGGTTGCGCGCCCTGGTGCGCACCAAGGAGCGCTCCGAAGTGTGCTCCAAGGTGCGGCGTGCACGAAGTCGGAGCCCGGTTTGCCCCGGGTGCGCACCTCGCGTGCACCTTCGCCAGGGTGGGCACCTCGGTGCGCACACCTTCTCAATGTTTTCTTGCCTTTTCTGGAAATTGGTGAAGGCAGCGCATCAAAGGTGCGCACCTCGGTGTGCTCCGAGGTGCGAACCCGAGAGCGCTCCGAGGTGCCCACGAAGTCGAAAGTCGGGTTAATTGCATTGTTTTCCCCGGGTGCGCTCCGAGGTGCGCAACATCGGCGCGCACCAAGGAGGGCTCCGAAGTGTGCTCCAAGGTGCGCACGATGGCGTGCACCTCTGGTGCGCACGATTCGGAGCTCGGTTTGACCGGGGTGCGCACACCTTGGCTGGGTTGCGCACCTTTTGTGCGCTCCAAGGTGCGCACGAAGTCGGAGCTCGGTTTGCCCCGGGTGCGCACCTTCGCCAGGGTGCGCACCTTGATGCGCACGCCTTGGCTGGGCTGCGCACCTTGGTGGGCGCCATGGTGCGCACCTTTCGTGCGCTCCAAGGTGCGCACGAAGTCGGAGCTCGGTTTGCCCCGGGTGCGCACCTTGGTGGGCGCCATGGTGCACTCCGAGGTGCCCAAGATTGGTGCGCACCAAGGAGCGCTCCGAAGTGCGCTCCAAGGTGCGCGCGAAGTCGAAAGTTGGGTTAATTGTCCGGTTTGCCTCGGGTGCGCACCTTGCGTGCACCTTCGCCAGGGTGGGCGCCTTGGTGCGCACACCTTGGCTGGGCTGCGCACACCTTGGCACCCGCGTTTCCTTCATTTTAAATTTTTTTTTTTTACAATCTCTCAAGTGGGAAATTCTATAATCTCAACTTTTTTTGCCTTTTCAGGAAACTTTTGAATGGAGCGCATCATTGGTGCGCTCCGAAGTGTGCTCCAAAGCTCTCTCCAGCTGCGTGCACCTGCCCCGGCCGCGCACCCGGCCCCGCCCAGCTTCGCTCACCTGTCCCGGGCGTCTGGTGCGGAACCTTAGAGTAAGAAACATCACCGTGCACCTTGGCCAACGTGCGCGACTCGACCGAGCGCGCACTGGCCGAGGTGCACACCGATTTCACCTGGGTGCGCGCGCAGCACCTCGGGCGCACCGGGGTGCGCGCACAACGCCCGGGTTGCACCGTGGCCTGTGTGCTCGGGGCGCCTCGGGTGCGCGCTCGGTGTCGCCCCCGCGCGCGCGGTAGTGCGGGCAGCGCACCCCGGCCCGGCCCGGCCCCGACGAGAACGCAAACGGGCAAAAGGTTTATTCAAATAGCATTGCGACGCCCGGCGAAAAACTAAAAAAGGGTGCAACACCGGGACTTCCCGGGAGGTCACCCATCCCAGTACTACTCCGGCCCAAGCGCGCTTAACTGCGGAGTTCTGATGGGATCCGGTGCACTAATGCTGGTATGATCGCACCCGTTATGAGCTTGTCGCAGTGTGTACTTAGCAAACCGCGACCCACGTGCGAATCCACCCCGGCCACCCACCCCCGTCGAGGTGCACACCCTCCCTCGCGAAGTGCGCCCCGTTCGCCAAGTGTGAGCCCTGCCCGGGTGCGCGCACCTTGCTAGGGCGTCGGGTGTGCACCCGGCCCGGCCTACGTGCGTGCACCTGGAGGGGGCGTCGTGTGCGTGCAGTGTCCCGTCTGCAACGCGGTGCCCACACACCACCTCGGGCGCAACGACCTGCGCTCACATGTGGGCCGAGTGCACCTTGGTGCATGTTCGGGGCGCCTCGGGTGCACGCTCGATCTTGCCCCGGTGCACCAAGGCGCTCGGTTTGCCCCGGGTGCGCACTTGGTGCAAGGTGGGCACCCAAAATAGGGATCAAGCACCAAAACACAAGTTTCGGGATGCAAAATGGGACCCAAGGACCACAAATGCGTTCCAAGACCCATGATGGGTCCACGAGAACAAAAATGTGTTCCGAGACTTAATAAACAAATATTGGGTTTTAGGAGAAGAAACATGCTCTGATGCCCAAAACGAGAATCGACCCCGAAAAGGCCACAGGCCAAAAGTGGGATGCGAGACAAAAAAAAATGGGACCCGAGGACCAAAATTGGGTTCCCAGGTCGAAGACAGGGCAACCGGACAAGAAACGACCTCTAAGGCTCGAAATGAGTCCCGACGACTAAAACTTGACAAGAAGCACCCATCAGGCACCCAACTCGACACCCATGGGATGCCGACCCACCCGGGCTTCCACCTAGCACACCTTGGCACCCACCCACCCTCGCACCCAACCTCGCACCCAACTTAGCACCTTTGAACCCACATTGGCACTCACCCTGACCCTGGCACCTTGGAACCCACATTGGCACTCACCTTGACCCTGGCACCCACCTTTGCACTCACCTTGGGACCCACCCTGGCTCCCACCTCGGCACCCACCCAGACACCCACCTTGGTTCCTTGGCACCCACCTTGGATCCTTGGCACCCACCCCGACACCCACCTTGGCACGCAACTTGGCTACTTGCCACCCACCTTGGCTCCTTGACGCCCACCCCGACAACCACCCCGTGACCTACCCTGGCTAGGGTTGGTGCACACCCACCCTGGTGCCCACCTTGGCACCCACCCTATGACCCACCTTGGCACGCACCTTAGTACCCACCCCGTTACCCACCCTAGGACCCACCCCGTGACCCACCTTGGCCAGGGTGGGTGCACCCACCCTGGTGCCCACCTTGGCACCCACCCATCCTAGCACCCAGCCTGTGACCGGGCTTGGAACCCAACCTTGCACCCGCACCCGTCTTGGCCAGTGTGGGTGCGCACCCATCCTGGCACCCACGTTGTGACACACCCTTTAACCCACGCACCCTAGCACCCACGTTGGCACCCACCTTGGAACCCAACCTAGCAACTTGGCACCCACCCCGTGACCCACCTTGGCATCCACCATAGCAGTCGCCGACTTGGCACCCACCTCGGCACCCACCTTGACACTTGTGGACCCACCTTGCCACTCACCCTAGCATCGACCCATCCTAGCACCCACCCTGGCACCTTTGCACCCTAGCACTCACCCATCCTAGCACCTAACCTGTGACCCACCTTGACACTCACCCTCGCACCCACCTTGGAACCCAACCTAGCACCCACCCACCCTGACACCAACCCTAGCACCTACCCACCCTTGCACCCACCCTGTGACCCATCTTGGCACCCACCCATCCTACCACTCAACCTATCACCCACCTTCTCACCCACCTTGGCATCCACCTTAGCACCCACCCACACTGGCACCTTGGCACCCACCTCGGGCAAGGTGGGTGCACACCCACCCTGGCACCCAATTTAGAACCCACCGAGCATGTTACCCACCTTGGCACCCACATTGCAGCCCACCCTAGTACCCACCCTATGACCCACATTGGCATCCACACCCTAGCACCCAGGCACCTCGACACCCGCCTTGACACCCACCCTAGCACTGAACCTGTGACCCACCTTGGAACTCACCCTAGAACCCACCCACCCTGTGAACCACCTTGGCATCCACCTTAGCACCCACCCACCTTGGCACCCACTCTAGCACTCACCCATCCTAACACCCAACTTGTTACCCACCTTGGCACCCGCCCTCGCGTCCACCTTGAAACCCACCCTAGCACCCACCCACGCAGGAGCCCACCTTGGCACCCAACCTAACACCCACGCATCCTGGCACCCAACTTGTGACCCACCTTGGAACCCACCCTAGTACCCACCTTTGAACCCACTATATCACCAACCCACCTTGGCACCCACCCTATGACCCTCTTTGGAATCCACCCTAGCACGCACCCACCCTGGCACCCACCATGGAGCGCACCCTAGCACCCACCCACCTCGGCACGCACCTCAACACCCACCTTGGTGTGCGCACTGCGCCAACCTCTCAAAGACCCTATGTGGTGCGCTCCAAAGTGTACACCTTTGGTGCGCTCCAAGGTGCGCACCTTTGGTGCACACCGAGGTGCACACCAAAGTGTGCACCGAGGTGAGCACCAAAGTGCACTCCAGGGTGCACACCAAGGCGTGCACCTTTGGTGCGGTCAATGCAAACGAATTCGGAAGTTGGGGTCGATGTCCTAATCGCTGCTGCAGACTACACGTATGAGAATCGGACAAATAGCTTTATATAGGGGAGGTGTTGCGTTTGATGGGTCGACTCCCCTGGTTGTGTGCACTGCACCAACTTCAAAGACCCTGTCTTGTTTAAGAAGTCAAAAGTTGGGGTGGATGTCCTAATCATTGCTGCAGTCTACGCATGTATGAGAATCAGACAAATAGCTTATATAGGGGAGGTGTTGCATTCGGTGGGTTGACTCCCCTGGTTGTGCGCACTGCGCCAACCTCAAAGACCCCGCATAGCAGAAGAAGTCGGAAGTCGGATTTTGGTGAGCACCAAGGCGTGCACCTTTGGTGCGGTCAACGCAGACGAATTCAGAAGTTGGGGTGGATGTCCTAATCGTTGTTGCAGGCTACACATGTATGAGAATCAGACAAATAGCTTATATAGGGGAGGTGTTGGGTTTGATGGGTCAACTCCCTTGGTTGTGCGCATTACGCCAACCTCAAAGACCTTGTTTTCGTTAAGAAGTCAAAAGTTGGGGTCAATGTCCTAATGGCTCCTGCAGGCTACACATGTATGAGAATCGGACAAATAGCTTATATAGGGGAGGTGTTGGGTTTGATGGGTCGACTCCCCTGGTTGTGCGCATTACGTCAACCTCAAAGACCTTGTTTTCGTTAAGAAGTCAAAAGTTGGGGTCGATGTCCTAATTGCTCCTGTAGACTACACATGTATGAGAATCAGACAAATAGCTTATATAGGGGAGGTGTTGGGTTTGATGGGTTGACTCCCCTAGTTGTTCGCATTACACCAACCTCAAAGACCTTGTTTTCGTTTAGAAGCCGAAAGTTGGGGTCGATGTCCTAATTGCTCCTGCAGGCTACGCATGTATGAGAATCAGACAAATAGCTTATATAGGGGAGGTGTTGGGTTTGATGGGTCGACTCCCCTGGTTGTGCGCATTGCGCCAACCTCAAAGACCCTGCATTGCGGATGAAGTCGAAAGTCAGAGTTTGGTGTGCTACAAGGTGTGGTCGAAGGTGCTCACCTAGGTGTGCACCTTTGGAGCACAGGAAAAGTGCCCTCCAAAAGTGCGCACCTTTGGAGTGCACAAAAGTGCCCTCCAAAAGTGCGCACCTTTGGAGCGCAGAAAAGTGCCCTCCAAAAAGTGCCCTCCAAAAGTGCGCACCTTTGGAGCGCAGAAAAGTGCCCTCCAAAAAGTGCCCTCCAAAAGTGCGCACCTTTGGAGCGCAGAAAAGTGCCCTCCAAAAAGTGCCCTCCAAAAGTGCGCACCTTTGGAGCGCAGAAAAGTGCCCTCCAAAAAGTGCCCTCCAAAAGTGCGCACCTTTGGAGCGCAGAAAAGTGCCCTCCAAAAAGTGCCCTCCAAAAGTGCGCACCTTTGGAGCGCAGAAAAGTGCCCTCCAAAAAGTGCCCTCCAAAAGTGCGCACCTTTGGAGCGCAGAAAAGTGCCCTCCAAAAAGTGCCCTCCAAAAGTGCGCACCTTTGGAGCGCAGAAAAGTGCCCTCCAAAAAGTGCCCTCCAAAAGTGCGCACCTTTGGAGCGCAGAAAAGTGCCCTCCAAAAGTGCGCACCTTTGGAGCGCACAAAAGTGCCCTCCAAAAGTGCGCACTTTTGGTGCGCACCAAGGCGCTGGTTCGGTCGTTGCAGGCGAGTTCGGAAGTTGGGGTCGATGTCCTGAGCGGAGGTGCAAACTACACAGGTGTCGGAATCGGACAAATAGCTTATATAGGGGAGGTGTATGCTTCGATGGGTCGACTCCCCAGGTTGAGCGCACCGCGCCAACCTCAAAGACCCTACGGTATGGATGAAGTCGGAAGTTGGGTCCGATGACCGATTCGATTAGTAGGTATGCTCATGAGGTCGGAATTTGGGTCCGATGACCTGCCATGTGCAGGAAGGCGAATGTTGACACTGTGCGTTGCAAGGTGCACACCAAGGCGCTGGTGCGGTCTTTTTAGTCGAGTTCGGAAGTTGGGGTCGATGTCCTGATCGGAGGTGCAAGCTACACAGGTGTGGGAATCGGACAAATAGCTTATATAGGGGAGGTGTATGCTTCGTTGGGTCGACTCCCCGGGTTGAGCGCACCGCGCCAACCTCAAAGACCCTACGGTATGGATGAAGTCGGAAGTTGGGTCCGATGACCGATTCGATATGTAGGCATACTCGCGAGGTCGGAATTTGGGTCCGATGACCTGCCACGTGCAGGAAGGCGAATGTTGGCACTGTGCGTTGCAAGGTGCGCACCAAGGCGCTGGTTCGGTCGTTGGAGGCGAGTTCGGAAGTTGGGGTCGATGTCTTGATCGGAGGTGCAAACTACACAGGTGTGGGAATCGGACAAATAGCTTATATAGGGGAGGTGTATGCTTCGTTGGGTCGACTCCCCGGGTTGAGCGCACCGCGCCAACCTCAAAGACCCTACGGTATGGATGAAGTCGGAAGTTGGGTCCGATGACCGATTCGATATGTAGGCATACTCGCGAGGTCGGAATTTGGGTCCGATGACCTGCCATGTGCAGGAAGGCGAATGTTGGGACTGTGCGTCGCAAGGTGCGCACCAAGGCGCTGGTGCCGTCGTTGCAGTCGAGTTCGGAAGTTGGGGTCGATGTCCTGGTCAGAGGTGCAAACTACACAGGTGTGGGAATCGGACAAATAGCTTATATAGGGGAGGTGTATGCTTCGATGGGTCGACTCCCTGGGTTGAGCGCACCGCGCCAACCTCAAAGACCCTACAGTATGGATGAAGTCGGAAGTTGGGTCCGATGACCGATTCGATACGTAGGCATATTGGCGAGGTCTGAATTTGTGTCCGATGACCTGCCATGCGCAGGAAGGCGGAATTTGGGTCCGATGACCGAGTTGATGGCGTGCCATGCGCAGAAAGGCGGAATTTGGGTCCGATGACCGAGTTGATGTTGATGGCCCGCCATGCACAGGAAGGCGGAATTTGGGTCCGATGACCGATTTGAAGGCGTGCCATACGCAAAAAGGCGGAGTTTGGGTCCGATGACCGAGTTGATATTGATGGCCCGCCATGCGCAGGAAGGCGGAATTTGGGTCCGATGACCTGACATACGCATGGAGTCCGACTCGGGGGCCGATGTTCGATTCGATGACTTGCATTGTGGGTAAAGTCGGAAGTTGTGGTCTTTGACCCGATTCGATGACCAGACTTCGGCTGCTTGAGAATCGGACAAATAACTTATATAGGGGAGGTAGTGTTCTCGAGCATCCTCCCCCCGTGCCCGTTTATGTCGATTGATGCTGGTGCTCGACTGGTTGGAGCGCTCGGATGCAAAAATCTTGCACCAGGATTTATCGATTGTGATGGACACGGCAAGTCTCCTGATTGCTATGCAGGAGCTCATCGTGAATCTCTATGCGGCCTTGGTATGGACTCGACCTGCGGAATGGTTCGGCAATGGTAGTCGCTCCAACACGTCCTTGCAATGGCCACAGAGGTGATTCGACTAGAGCTCCAGTCTAGCTTTTGGGTTGCTTGGCGGACTGGTATAGCCGCGATCGAGTTCCGGCCATGAACGTTTTAGATAGCTCTTGGGCTTTCTGGGACGGAAGTCGGAAGTTTGGGCTGTTGTCCGATTTGATGACCATTCTTCGGATGTGTGAGAATCGGACAAATAACTTATATAGGGGACTGTGTTGTCTCACGCAGCCCCCTCCGTGCCCCTCTATCTCGACCGATGTTGGTGCTTGAAAGGGTTGGGATCGCTCGGATTTATAAACGTGCACCACCATTTGTCGAGTGTGAGGGACGCGGCAGGTCTCCTAAATGCTATGCGGGCGCTCTCTGAGAATCTCTATCCGGCCTCGACACAGACTAGTCTTGCTGAATGGTTTGGCACTGGTAGTCGATCCAACACGTCGTTGTTGTGGCCGCCTAGGCGATTCGATTCGAGCCCCCGTCTAGCTTTTGGGTTGCTTGGCGGATTTTGCCCTATCCGCAAGTGAGCTCGGTCCCTAAACGTTCGAGAAACCCGATTGCTATGCGCCGACTCTCTTTCTTGCGAGCCTCCATCTAGCTTTTGGGTCTCTACGGAACGGAAGTCGGAATCTGGGACCGTTGTTTGATTCGACGAGGCAGACTACGGTTGTGCGAGAATCGGACAAATAACTTATATAGGGGAGGTGTTGACTGGAGCATTCTCCCCCGTGCCCCTCTAACTCGACCAATGCTGGCGCTCGAACGGTGGTAGCGCTCGGATTTTCATTGAGCGCCAGCATTGGTCGATTTAGAGGGGCATGCGAGATTCCCGAATGCTATGCGAGGGCTCTAACGGAAATGTCTATTGGTTTCGGTATGGATGCAATTGCGAGTGGTTCGGCAAAGGTAGTCGTTCCGATGCGTCCATGTCGTGGCCAAATCGATAATTCGATTTGAGCCCTCGTATAGCATTTGGGTCTCTCGATGTGATTCCGCATTCCAGTCCCTTTGGGCACTGCTTGAGCCGCATCCCAGGGGGTTCCCTTCCCAATAATCTGCCTCGCAACCCGATTGCTATGCGGTGAGGCTCCTCGGCCGCCTCGGAACTATCTGTGTATCAGACGCATCGCGGGATAAGGGGTTGGCAACGGTAGTCGCCCCAAGCGCGTCCGATGCTTGGACCATTCCGAGGCGGCCCTGAAGCCTCTTCCGTCTAGCCGTTGGGTCCTTCTCGCCGCATCCCTCGCCTCGCACCCCGATTGCTATGCGGTGAGGCTCCTCGGCCGCCTCGGAACTATCTGTGTATCGGACGCGTCGCGGGATAAGGGGTTGTCACTGGTAGTCGCCCCAAGCGCGTCCGATGCTTGGACCATTCCGAGGCGGCCCTGAAGCCTCTTCCGTCTAGCCGTTGGGTCCTTCTCGCCGCATCCCTCGCCTTGCACCCCGATTGCTATGCGGTGAGGCTCCTCGGCCGCCTCGGAACTATCTGTGTATCGGACGCGTCGCGGGATAAGGGGTTGTCACTGGTAGTCGCCCCAAGCGCGTCCGATGCTTGGACCATTCCGAGGCGGCCCTGAAGCCTCTTCCGTCTAGCCGTTGGGTCCTTCTCGCCGCATCCCTCGCCTCGCACCCCGATTGCTATGCGGTGAGGCTCCTCGGCCGCCTCGGAACTATCTGTGTATCGGACGCGTCGCGGGATAAGGGGTTGTCATTGGTAGTCGCCCCAAGCGCGTCCGATGCTTGGACCATTCCGAGGCGGCCCTGAAGCCTCTTCCGTCTAGCCGTTGGGTCCTTCTCGCCGCATCCCTCGCCTCGCACCCCGATTGCTATGCGGTGAGGCTCCTCGGCCGCCTCGGAACTATCTGTGTATCGGACGCGTCGCGGGATAAGGGGTTGTCACTGGTAGTCGCCCCAAGCGCGTCCGATGCTTGGACCATTCCGAGGCGGCCCTGAAGCCTCTTCCGTCTAGCCGTTGGGTCCTTCTCGCCGCATCCCTCGCCTCGCACCCCGATTGCTATGCGGTGAGGCTCCTCGGCCGCCTCGGAACTATCTGTGTATCGGACGCGTCGCGGGATAAGGGGTTGTCACTGGTAGTCGCCCCAAGCGCGTTCGATGCTTGGACCATTCCGAGGCGGCCCTGAAGCCTCTTCCGTCTAGCCGTTGGGTCCTTCTCGCCGCATCCCTCGCCTCGCACCCCGATTGCTATGCGGTGAGGCTCCTCGGCCGCCTTGGAACTATCTGTGTATCGGACGCGTCGCGGGATAAGGGGTTGTCACTGGTAGTCGCCCCAAGCGCGTCCGATGCTTGGACCATTCCGAGGCGGACCCGAAGCCTCTTCCGTCTAGCCGTTGGGTCCTTCTCGCCGCATCCTTCGCCTCGCACCCCGATTGCTATGCGGTGAGGCTCCTCGGCCGCCTCGGAACTATCTGTGTATCGGACGCGTCGCGGGATAAGGGGTTGTCACTGGTAGTCGCCCCAAGCGCGTCCGATGCTTGGACCATTCCGAGGCGGACCCGAAGCCTCTTCCGTCTAGCCGTTGGGTCCTTCTCGCCGCATCCGTCGCCTCGCACCCCGATTGCTATGCGGTGAGGCTCCTCGGCCGCCTTGGAACTATCTGTGTATCGGACGCGTCGCGGGATAAGGGGTTGTCACTGGTAGTCGCCCCAAGCGCGTCCGATGCTTGGACCATTCCGAGGCGGACCCGAAGCCTCTTCCGTCTAGCCGTTGGGTCCTTCTCGCCGCATCCCTCGCCTCGCACCCCGATTGCTATGCGGTGAGGCTCCTCGGCCGCCTTGGAACTATCTGTGTATCGGACGCGTCGCGGGATAAGGGGTTGTCACTGGTAGTCGCCCCAAGCGCGTCCGATGCTTGGACCATTCCGAGGCGGACCCGAAGCCTCTTCCGTCTAGCCGTTGGGTCCTTCTCGCCGCATCCCTCGCCTCGCACCCCGATTGCTATGCGGTGAGGCTCCTCGGCCGCCTTGGAACTATCTGTGTATCGGACGCGTCGCGGGATAAGGGGTTGTCACTGGTAGTCGCCCCAAGCGCGTCCGATGCTTGGACCATTCCGAGGCGGCCCCGAAGCCTCTTCCGTGTAGCCGTTGGGTCCTTCTCGCCGCATCCCTCGCCTCGCACCCCGATTGCTATGCGGTGAGGCTCCTCGGCCGCCTTGGAACTATCTGTGTATCGGACGCGTCGCGGGATAAGGGGTTGTCACTGGTAGTCGCCCCAAGCGCGTCCGATGCTTGGACCATTCCGAGGCGGCCCCGAAGCCTCTTCCGTGTAGCCGTTGGGTCCTTCTCGCCGCATCCCTCGCCTCGCACCCCGATTGCTATGCGGTGAGGCTCCTCGGCCGCCTTGGAACTATCTGTGTATCGGACGCGTCGCGGGATAAGGGGTTGTCACTGGTAGTCGCCCCAAGCGCGTCCGATGCTTGGACCATTCCGAGGCGGACCTGAAGCCTCTTCCCTCTAGCCGTTGGGGCTTTCTCGCCGCATCCCTCGCCTCGCACCCTGATTGCTATGCTGTGAGGCTCCTCGGCCGCCTTGGAACTATCTGTGTATCGGACGCATCGCGGGATAAGGGGTTGGCAGTGGTAGTCGCCCCAAGCGCATCCGATGCTTGGACCATTCCGAGGCGGCCCTGCAGCCTCTTCCGTCTAGCCGTTGGGGCCATCTCGCCGCATCCCCCACCTCGCACCACGATTGCTATGCGGTGAGGCTCCTTGGCCGCCTCGGAACTATCTGTGTATCGGACGCATCGCGGGATAAGGGGTTGTCACTGGTAGTCGCCCCAAGCGCGTCCGATGCTTGGACTATTCCGAGGCGGCCCTGCAGCCTCTTCCGTCTAGCCGTTGGGGCCATCTCGCTGCATCCCCCACCTCCTCGGCCGCCTCGGAACTATCTGTGTATCGGACGCATCGCGGGATAAGGGGTTGGCAGTGGTAGTCGCCCCAAGCGCGTCCGATGCTTGGACTATTCCGAGGCAGCCCTGCAGCCTCTTCCGTCTAGCCTTTGGGGCCATCTCGCCGCATCCCTCGCCTCGCACCCCGATTGCTATGCGGTGAGGCTCCTCGGCCGCCTGGGAACTATCTTCGTATCGGACGCATCGCGGGATAAGGGGTTGTCACTGGTAGTCGCCCCAAGCGCGTCCGATGCTTGGACTATTCCGAGGCGGCCCTGTGGCCTCTTCCGTCTAGCCGTTGGGGCCATCTCGCCGCATCCCCCACCTCGCACCCCGATTGCTATGCGGTGAGGCTCTTCGGCCGCCTTGGAACTATCTTCGTATCGGACGCATCGCGGGATAAGGGGTTGTCACTGGTAGTGGCCCCAAGCGCGTCCGATGCTTGGACTATTCCGAGGCGGCCCTGCAGCCTCTTCCGTCTAGCCGTTGGGGCCATCTCGCCGCATCCCCCACCTCGCACCCCGATTGCTATGCGGTGAGGCTCCTCGGCCGCCTTGGAACTATCTTCGTATCGGACGCATCGCGGGATAAGGGGTTGTCACTGGTAGTCGCCCCAAGCGCGTCCGATGCTTGGACTATTCCGACGCGGCCCTGTGGCCTCTTCCGTCTAGCCGTTGGGGCCATCTCGCCGCATCCCCCACCTCGCACCCCGATTGCTATGCGGTGAGGCTCCTCGGCCGCCTTGGAACCATCTTCGTATCGGACGCATCGCGGGATAGGGGGCTGTCACTGGTAGTCGCCCCAAGCGTGTCCGATGCTTGGACCATTCCTAGGCGGCCCT
The DNA here is from genome assembly GCF_030272615.1 of Cryptomeria japonica. NCBI lineage: Eukaryota > Viridiplantae > Streptophyta > Pinopsida > Cupressales > Cupressaceae > Cryptomeria > Cryptomeria japonica. Next base: position 38,794 of record NW_026729088.1, read on the forward strand.
GAAGCCTCTTCCGTCTAGCCGTTGGGGCCTTCCCGCCCCATCCCTCGCCTCGCACCCCCGATTGCTATGCGGTGAGGCTCCTCGGCCGCCTTGGAACCATCTGTGTATCGGACGCATCGCGGGATAAGGGGTTGGCACTGGCAGTCGCCCCAAGCGCGTCCGATGCTTGGACCATTCCGAGGTGGCCCTGAAGCCTCTTCCGTCTAGCCGTTGGGGCCTTCCCGCCCCATCCCTCGCCTCGCACCCCGATTGATATGCGGTGAGGCTCCTCGGCCGCCTTGGAACTATCTGTGTATCGGACGCATCGCGGGATAAGGGGTTGGCACTGGTAGTCGTCCCAATCGCATCCGATGCTTGGACCATTCCGAGGCGGCCCTGCAGCCTCTTCCGTTTAGCCGTCGGGGCCTTCCCGCCGCATCCCTCGCCTCGCATCCCGATTCCTATGCAGTGAGTCTTCTCGGCCGCCGCGGAACTATACCTGTTATTGCTACTGCATCCTTCGGCTGGTAACCTCCTCTGCCGCCTTGGAACGTTCTCTTTGTCGGACGCGTCGCGGGATAAGGGGTTGGCACTGGTAGTCGCCCCAAGCGCGCCCGATGCATAGACCGCTCCGAGTCGACCTTGCTTTCAGCCTCTCACATGCATAGACCTCTCTGAGTCGACCCTGCAGCCTCTCACGTTTAGCCTTTGGAATCTCGCCTCACAACATGATTGCTATCCTTGATGCATCCCTTGCCTCGAGCCCTGATTGCTTTCTTGGCTGCATCCCTCCTCTCCTCACAGCCCGGTTGTCATCACTGCTTCATCCGTCGCTTCATGCATTCTGGCTGCTGGGCCCTTCCCACCGCACACCTCGATTGCTATCTCTTCTGCATCACACACCCCGATTGCTATCTCTGCTACATCCCTCGGCTCTCACTTCTGCATCCTTCGCCTCACACCTCGATTGCTATCAATGCTGCATCCGTAACCTCACACCCCGATTGCTATGCGGGGAGGCTCCTTGGCCGCCTTGGAAATTTCTGTGTGTCGGACGCACCGCGGGATAAGGGGTTGGCACTGGTAGTCGCCCCAAGTGCGCCCGATTCTTAGACCGCTTCGAGGTGACCTCGTAGCCTCTTTCGTCCAGGCTTCCTGCCTTCAACGCCCTTTTTACACCTCGATTGCTATGCGCGGGCTCGTTGGCGTCTATCACCTCTCTGCGAAG
>NW_026729088.1:50000-65000 GCF_030272615.1 Cryptomeria japonica
GGAAGGGCTCAAGATGGCACCCGCGTTCCGTTTTTTTCACTATCTTTCAGAACGGAAATTTTAAAATCTCGTTTTTTTTTGCCTTTTCTGGAAATTAGTGAAGGCAGCGCATCAAAGGTGCGCAACGCTGGTGCGAACCTGGGAGCGCTCCGATGTGTGCTCCAAGGTGTGGCGTGCACGAAGTCGGACCCCGGTTTGCCCCGGGTGCGCACCTCGCGTGCACCTTGGTGCGCACACCTTGGCTGGGTTGCGCGCCCTGGTGGGCACCATGGTGCGCACCAAGGAGCGCTCCGAAGTGTGCTCCAAGGTGCGGCGTGCACGAAGTCGGAGCCCGGTTTGCCCCGGGTGCGCACCTCGCGTGCACCTTCGCCGCGGTGGGCACCATGGCGTGCACGAAGTCGGAGCCCGGTTTGCCCCGGGTGCGCACCTCGCGTGCACCTTCGCCGGGGTGGGCACCTTGGTGTGCAGACCTTGGCTGGGTTGCGCGCCCTGGTGGGCACCATGGTGCGCACCAAGGAGCGCTCCGAAGTGTGCTCCAAGGTGCGGCCTGCACGAAGTCGGAGCCCGGTTTGCCCCGCGTGTGCACCTCGGGTGGGCACCTTGGTGCGCATGCCTTGCCTGGGCTGCGCACCAGGGCGGGCTCAAGATGGCACCCGCGTTCCTTTTTTTTCACTATCTTTCAAAACGGAAATTTTAAAATCTCATTTTTGTTTGCCTTTTTCTAGAAATTAGTGAAGGCAGCGCATCAAAGGTGCGCACCTCGCTGCCCACCACGGTGCGCAACGCCGGTGGGCACCCGGGAGTGCTTCGAAGTGTGCTCCAAGGTGCTGCGTGCACGTTGTCGGAGCCCGGTTTGCCCCGGGTGCGCACCTCGCGTGCACCTTCGTCGGGGTGGGCACCTTGGCTGGGTTTGCCCCGGCTGCGCTCCGAAGCGGGGTTATTGGAGCGCCGCCTCTTTTTTTGTCGGAGCGTTTGGTGGGGTTTCTCGCATTGGCTCTTCCGAGGCCCGGTTGCCACCCTGGCGCGCACGAAGTCGGAAGTAGGGTTAATTGCCCGGGTGCGCACCTTTGCCAGGGTGGGCACCTTACCTGGGCTGCGCACCAGGGCGGGCTCAAGATGGCACGCGCGTTCCGTTTTTTTCACTATCTTTCAAAACGGAAATTTTAAAATCTCCTTTTTTTTTTGCCTTTTCTGGAAATTAGTGAAGGCAGCGCATCAAAGGTGCGCACCTCGCTGCCCACCTTGGTGTGCTCTGAGGTGCGCACCCGGGAGCGCTACGAAGTGTGCTCCAAGGTGCGGCGTGCACGTTGTCGGAGCCCGGTTTGCCCCGGGTGCGCACCTCGCCTGCACCTTGGCCGGGGTGGGCACCTTGGCTGGGTTTGCCCAGGGTGCGCTCCGAAGCGGGGTTACTGGAGCGCCCCCTCTTTTTTTGTCAGAGCGTTTGGTGGGGTTTCTCGCATTGGCTCTTCCCAGGCCCGGTTGTTGGGTGCGCTCCCACCCTGGCGCGCGCGAAGTTGGAAGTTGGGTTAATTGCCCGGGCGCGCACCTTCGCCAGGGTGGGCACCTTGGTGCGCACACCTTGGCTGGGCTGCGCACCAGGGCGGGCTCAAGATGGCACCAGCATTCCCTTTTTCTCACTATCTTTCAAAACGGAAATTTTAAAATCTCGTTTTTTTTTTGCCTTTTATGGAAATTAGTGAAGGCATCGCATCAAAGGTGCGCACCTCGCTGCCCACCTTGGTGTGCTCCGAGGTGCCCACCACGGTGCGCAACGCCGGTGCGAACCCGGGAGCGCCCCGATGTGTGCTCCAAGGTGCGGCGTGCACGAAGTCGGACCCCGGTTTGCCCCGGGTGCGCACCTCGCGTGCACCTTGGTGCGCACACCTTGGCTGGGTTGCGCGGCCTGGTGGGCACCATGGTGCGCACCAAGGAGCGCTCCGAAGTGTGCTCCAAGGTGCGGCGTGCACGAAGTCGGAGCCCGGTTTGCCCCGGGTACGCACCTCGCGTGCACCTTCGCCGGGGTGGGCACCTCGGCTGGGTTGCGCGCCCTGGTGCGCACCAAGGAGCGCTCCGAAGTGTGCTCCAAGGTGCGGCGTGCACGAAGTCGGAGCCCGGTTTGCCCCGGGTGCGCACCTTCGCCGCGGTGCGCACCATGGCGTGCACGAAGTCGGAGCCCGGTTTGCCCCGGGTGCGCACCTCGCGTGCACCTTCGGCGGGGTTGCGCGCCCTGGTGGGCACCATGGTGCGCACCAAGGAGCGCTCCGAAGTGTGCTCCAAGGTGCGGCGTGCACGAAGTCGGAGCCCGGTTTGCCCCGGGTGCGCACCTCGCGTGCACCTTCGGCGGGGTTGCGCGCCCTGGTGGGCACCATGGTGCGCACCAAGGAGCGCTCCGAAGTGTGCTCCAAGGTGCGGCGTGCACGAAGTCGGAGCCCGGTTTGCCCCGGGTGCGCACCTCGCGTGCACCTTCGCCGCGGTGGGCACCATGGCGTGCACGAAGTCGGAGCCCGGTTTGCCCCGGGTGCGCACCTCGCGTGCACCTTCGCCGGGGTGGGCACCTCGGCTGGGTTGCGCGCCCTGGTGCGCACCAAGGAGCGCTCCGAAGTGTGCTCCAAGGTGCGGCGTGCACGAAGTCGGAGCCCGGTTTGCCCCGGGTGCGCACCTCGCGTGCACCTTCGCCAGGGTGGGCACCTCGGTGCGCACACCTTCTCAATGTTTTCTTGCCTTTTCTGGAAATTGGTGAAGGCAGCGCATCAAAGGTGCGCACCTCGGTGTGCTCCGAGGTGCGAACCCGAGAGCGCTCCGAGGTGCCCACGAAGTCGAAAGTCGGGTTAATTGCATTGTTTTCCCCGGGTGCGCTCCGAGGTGCGCAACATCGGCGCGCACCAAGGAGGGCTCCGAAGTGTGCTCCAAGGTGCGCACGATGGCGTGCACCTCTGGTGCGCACGATTCGGAGCTCGGTTTGACCGGGGTGCGCACACCTTGGCTGGGTTGCGCACCTTTTGTGCGCTCCAAGGTGCGCACGAAGTCGGAGCTCGGTTTGCCCCGGGTGCGCACCTTCGCCAGGGTGCGCACCTTGATGCGCACGCCTTGGCTGGGCTGCGCACCTTGGTGGGCGCCATGGTGCGCACCTTTCGTGCGCTCCAAGGTGCGCACGAAGTCGGAGCTCGGTTTGCCCCGGGTGCGCACCTTGGTGGGCGCCATGGTGCACTCCGAGGTGCCCAAGATTGGTGCGCACCAAGGAGCGCTCCGAAGTGCGCTCCAAGGTGCGCGCGAAGTCGAAAGTTGGGTTAATTGTCCGGTTTGCCTCGGGTGCGCACCTTGCGTGCACCTTCGCCAGGGTGGGCGCCTTGGTGCGCACACCTTGGCTGGGCTGCGCACACCTTGGCACCCGCGTTTCCTTCATTTTAAATTTTTTTTTTTTACAATCTCTCAAGTGGGAAATTCTATAATCTCAACTTTTTTTGCCTTTTCAGGAAACTTTTGAATGGAGCGCATCATTGGTGCGCTCCGAAGTGTGCTCCAAAGCTCTCTCCAGCTGCGTGCACCTGCCCCGGCCGCGCACCCGGCCCCGCCCAGCTTCGCTCACCTGTCCCGGGCGTCTGGTGCGGAACCTTAGAGTAAGAAACATCACCGTGCACCTTGGCCAACGTGCGCGACTCGACCGAGCGCGCACTGGCCGAGGTGCACACCGATTTCACCTGGGTGCGCGCGCAGCACCTCGGGCGCACCGGGGTGCGCGCACAACGCCCGGGTTGCACCGTGGCCTGTGTGCTCGGGGCGCCTCGGGTGCGCGCTCGGTGTCGCCCCCGCGCGCGCGGTAGTGCGGGCAGCGCACCCCGGCCCGGCCCGGCCCCGACGAGAACGCAAACGGGCAAAAGGTTTATTCAAATAGCATTGCGACGCCCGGCGAAAAACTAAAAAAGGGTGCAACACCGGGACTTCCCGGGAGGTCACCCATCCCAGTACTACTCCGGCCCAAGCGCGCTTAACTGCGGAGTTCTGATGGGATCCGGTGCACTAACGCTGGTATGATCGCACCCGTTATGAGCTTGTCGCAGTGTGTACTTAGCAAACCGCGACCCACGTGCGAATCCACCCCGGCCACCCACCCCCGTCGAGGTGCACACCCTCCCTCGCGAAGTGCGCCCCGTTCGCCAAGTGTGAGCCCTGCCCGGGTGCGCGCACCTTGCTAGGGCGTCGGGTGTGCACCCGGCCCGGCCTACGTGCGTGCACCTGGAGGGGGCGTCGTGTGCGTGCAGTGTCCCGTCTGCAACGCGGTGCCCACACACCACCTCGGGCGCAACGACCTGCGCTCACATGTGGGCCGAGTGCACCTTGGTGCATGTTCGGGGCGCCTCGGGTGCACGCTCGATCTTGCCCCGGTGCACCAAGGCGCTCGGTTTGCCCCGGGTGCGCACTTGGTGCAAGGTGGGCACCCAAAATAGGGATCAAGCACCAAAACACAAGTTTCGGGATGCAAAATGGGACCCAAGGACCACAAATGCGTTCCAAGACCCATGATGGGTCCACGAGAACAAAAATGTGTTCCGAGACTTAATAAACAAATATTGGGTTTTAGGAGAAGAAACATGCTCTGATGCCCAAAACGAGAATCGACCCCGAAAAGGCCACAGGCCAAAAGTGGGATGCGAGACAAAAAAAAATGGGACCCGAGGACCAAAATTGGGTTCCCAGGTCGAAGACAGGGCAACCGGACAAGAAACGACCTCTAAGGCTCGAAATGAGTCCCGACGACTAAAACTTGACAAGAAGCACCCATCAGGCACCCAACTCGACACCCATGGGATGCCGACCCACCCGGGCTTCCACCTAGCACACCTTGGCACCCACCCACCCTCGCACCCAACCTCGCACCCAACTTAGCACCTTTGAACCCACATTGGCACTCACCCTGACCCTGGCACCTTGGAACCCACATTGGCACTCACCTTGACCCTGGCACCCACCTTTGCACTCACCTTGGGACCCACCCTGGCTCCCACCTCGGCACCCACCCAGACACCCACCTTGGTTCCTTGGCACCCACCTTGGATCCTTGGCACCCACCCCGACACCCACCTTGGCACGCAACTTGGCTACTTGCCACCCACCTTGGCTCCTTGACGCCCACCCCGACAACCACCCCGTGACCTACCCTGGCTAGGGTTGGTGCACACCCACCCTGGTGCCCACCTTGGCACCCACCCTATGACCCACCTTGGCACGCACCTTAGTACCCACCCCGTTACCCACCCTAGGACCCACCCCGTGACCCACCTTGGCCAGGGTGGGTGCACCCACCCTGGTGCCCACCTTGGCACCCACCCATCCTAGCACCCAGCCTGTGACCGGGCTTGGAACCCAACCTTGCACCCGCACCCGTCTTGGCCAGTGTGGGTGCGCACCCATCCTGGCACCCACGTTGTGACACACCCTTTAACCCACGCACCCTAGCACCCACGTTGGCACCCACCTTGGAACCCAACCTAGCAACTTGGCACCCACCCCGTGACCCACCTTGGCATCCACCATAGCAGTCGCCGACTTGGCACCCACCTCGGCACCCACCTTGACACTTGTGGACCCACCTTGCCACTCACCCTAGCATCGACCCATCCTAGCACCCACCCTGGCACCTTTGCACCCTAGCACTCACCCATCCTAGCACCTAACCTGTGACCCACCTTGACACTCACCCTCGCACCCACCTTGGAACCCAACCTAGCACCCACCCACCCTGACACCAACCCTAGCACCTACCCACCCTTGCACCCACCCTGTGACCCATCTTGGCACCCACCCATCCTACCACTCAACCTATCACCCACCTTCTCACCCACCTTGGCATCCACCTTAGCACCCACCCACACTGGCACCTTGGCACCCACCTCGGGCAAGGTGGGTGCACACCCACCCTGGCACCCAATTTAGAACCCACCGAGCATGTTACCCACCTTGGCACCCACATTGCAGCCCACCCTAGTACCCACCCTATGACCCACATTGGCATCCACACCCTAGCACCCAGGCACCTCGACACCCGCCTTGACACCCACCCTAGCACTGAACCTGTGACCCACCTTGGAACTCACCCTAGAACCCACCCACCCTGTGAACCACCTTGGCATCCACCTTAGCACCCACCCACCTTGGCACCCACTCTAGCACTCACCCATCCTAACACCCAACTTGTTACCCACCTTGGCACCCGCCCTCGCGTCCACCTTGAAACCCACCCTAGCACCCACCCACGCAGGAGCCCACCTTGGCACCCAACCTAACACCCACGCATCCTGGCACCCAACTTGTGACCCACCTTGGAACCCACCCTAGTACCCACCTTTGAACCCACTATATCACCAACCCACCTTGGCACCCACCCTATGACCCTCTTTGGAATCCACCCTAGCACGCACCCACCCTGGCACCCACCATGGAGCGCACCCTAGCACCCACCCACCTCGGCACGCACCTCAACACCCACCTTGGTGTGCGCACTGCGCCAACCTCTCAAAGACCCTATGTGGTGCGCTCCAAAGTGTACACCTTTGGTGCGCTCCAAGGTGCGCACCTTTGGTGCACACCGAGGTGCACACCAAAGTGTGCACCGAGGTGAGCACCAAAGTGCACTCCAGGGTGCACACCAAGGCGTGCACCTTTGGTGCGGTCAATGCAAACGAATTCGGAAGTTGGGGTCGATGTCCTAATCGCTGCTGCAGACTACACGTATGAGAATCGGACAAATAGCTTTATATAGGGGAGGTGTTGCGTTTGATGGGTCGACTCCCCTGGTTGTGTGCACTGCACCAACTTCAAAGACCCTGTCTTGTTTAAGAAGTCAAAAGTTGGGGTGGATGTCCTAATCATTGCTGCAGTCTACGCATGTATGAGAATCAGACAAATAGCTTATATAGGGGAGGTGTTGCATTCGGTGGGTTGACTCCCCTGGTTGTGCGCACTGCGCCAACCTCAAAGACCCCGCATAGCAGAAGAAGTCGGAAGTCGGATTTTGGTGAGCACCAAGGCGTGCACCTTTGGTGCGGTCAACGCAGACGAATTCAGAAGTTGGGGTGGATGTCCTAATCGTTGTTGCAGGCTACACATGTATGAGAATCAGACAAATAGCTTATATAGGGGAGGTGTTGGGTTTGATGGGTCAACTCCCTTGGTTGTGCGCATTACGCCAACCTCAAAGACCTTGTTTTCGTTAAGAAGTCAAAAGTTGGGGTCAATGTCCTAATGGCTCCTGCAGGCTACACATGTATGAGAATCGGACAAATAGCTTATATAGGGGAGGTGTTGGGTTTGATGGGTCGACTCCCCTGGTTGTGCGCATTACGTCAACCTCAAAGACCTTGTTTTCGTTAAGAAGTCAAAAGTTGGGGTCGATGTCCTAATTGCTCCTGTAGACTACACATGTATGAGAATCAGACAAATAGCTTATATAGGGGAGGTGTTGGGTTTGATGGGTTGACTCCCCTAGTTGTTCGCATTACACCAACCTCAAAGACCTTGTTTTCGTTTAGAAGCCGAAAGTTGGGGTCGATGTCCTAATTGCTCCTGCAGGCTACGCATGTATGAGAATCAGACAAATAGCTTATATAGGGGAGGTGTTGGGTTTGATGGGTCGACTCCCCTGGTTGTGCGCATTGCGCCAACCTCAAAGACCCTGCATTGCGGATGAAGTCGAAAGTCAGAGTTTGGTGTGCTACAAGGTGTGGTCGAAGGTGCTCACCTAGGTGTGCACCTTTGGAGCACAGGAAAAGTGCCCTCCAAAAGTGCGCACCTTTGGAGTGCACAAAAGTGCCCTCCAAAAGTGCGCACCTTTGGAGCGCAGAAAAGTGCCCTCCAAAAAGTGCCCTCCAAAAGTGCGCACCTTTGGAGCGCAGAAAAGTGCCCTCCAAAAAGTGCCCTCCAAAAGTGCGCACCTTTGGAGCGCAGAAAAGTGCCCTCCAAAAAGTGCCCTCCAAAAGTGCGCACCTTTGGAGCGCAGAAAAGTGCCCTCCAAAAAGTGCCCTCCAAAAGTGCGCACCTTTGGAGCGCAGAAAAGTGCCCTCCAAAAAGTGCCCTCCAAAAGTGCGCACCTTTGGAGCGCAGAAAAGTGCCCTCCAAAAAGTGCCCTCCAAAAGTGCGCACCTTTGGAGCGCAGAAAAGTGCCCTCCAAAAAGTGCCCTCCAAAAGTGCGCACCTTTGGAGCGCAGAAAAGTGCCCTCCAAAAAGTGCCCTCCAAAAGTGCGCACCTTTGGAGCGCAGAAAAGTGCCCTCCAAAAGTGCGCACCTTTGGAGCGCACAAAAGTGCCCTCCAAAAGTGCGCACTTTTGGTGCGCACCAAGGCGCTGGTTCGGTCGTTGCAGGCGAGTTCGGAAGTTGGGGTCGATGTCCTGAGCGGAGGTGCAAACTACACAGGTGTCGGAATCGGACAAATAGCTTATATAGGGGAGGTGTATGCTTCGATGGGTCGACTCCCCAGGTTGAGCGCACCGCGCCAACCTCAAAGACCCTACGGTATGGATGAAGTCGGAAGTTGGGTCCGATGACCGATTCGATTAGTAGGTATGCTCATGAGGTCGGAATTTGGGTCCGATGACCTGCCATGTGCAGGAAGGCGAATGTTGACACTGTGCGTTGCAAGGTGCACACCAAGGCGCTGGTGCGGTCTTTTTAGTCGAGTTCGGAAGTTGGGGTCGATGTCCTGATCGGAGGTGCAAGCTACACAGGTGTGGGAATCGGACAAATAGCTTATATAGGGGAGGTGTATGCTTCGTTGGGTCGACTCCCCGGGTTGAGCGCACCGCGCCAACCTCAAAGACCCTACGGTATGGATGAAGTCGGAAGTTGGGTCCGATGACCGATTCGATATGTAGGCATACTCGCGAGGTCGGAATTTGGGTCCGATGACCTGCCACGTGCAGGAAGGCGAATGTTGGCACTGTGCGTTGCAAGGTGCGCACCAAGGCGCTGGTTCGGTCGTTGGAGGCGAGTTCGGAAGTTGGGGTCGATGTCTTGATCGGAGGTGCAAACTACACAGGTGTGGGAATCGGACAAATAGCTTATATAGGGGAGGTGTATGCTTCGTTGGGTCGACTCCCCGGGTTGAGCGCACCGCGCCAACCTCAAAGACCCTACGGTATGGATGAAGTCGGAAGTTGGGTCCGATGACCGATTCGATATGTAGGCATACTCGCGAGGTCGGAATTTGGGTCCGATGACCTGCCATGTGCAGGAAGGCGAATGTTGGGACTGTGCGTCGCAAGGTGCGCACCAAGGCGCTGGTGCCGTCGTTGCAGTCGAGTTCGGAAGTTGGGGTCGATGTCCTGGTCAGAGGTGCAAACTACACAGGTGTGGGAATCGGACAAATAGCTTATATAGGGGAGGTGTATGCTTCGATGGGTCGACTCCCTGGGTTGAGCGCACCGCGCCAACCTCAAAGACCCTACAGTATGGATGAAGTCGGAAGTTGGGTCCGATGACCGATTCGATACGTAGGCATATTGGCGAGGTCTGAATTTGTGTCCGATGACCTGCCATGCGCAGGAAGGCGGAATTTGGGTCCGATGACCGAGTTGATGGCGTGCCATGCGCAGAAAGGCGGAATTTGGGTCCGATGACCGAGTTGATGTTGATGGCCCGCCATGCACAGGAAGGCGGAATTTGGGTCCGATGACCGATTTGAAGGCGTGCCATACGCAAAAAGGCGGAGTTTGGGTCCGATGACCGAGTTGATATTGATGGCCCGCCATGCGCAGGAAGGCGGAATTTGGGTCCGATGACCTGACATACGCATGGAGTCCGACTCGGGGGCCGATGTTCGATTCGATGACTTGCATTGTGGGTAAAGTCGGAAGTTGTGGTCTTTGACCCGATTCGATGACCAGACTTCGGCTGCTTGAGAATCGGACAAATAACTTATATAGGGGAGGTAGTGTTCTCGAGCATCCTCCCCCCGTGCCCGTTTATGTCGATTGATGCTGGTGCTCGACTGGTTGGAGCGCTCGGATGCAAAAATCTTGCACCAGGATTTATCGATTGTGATGGACACGGCAAGTCTCCTGATTGCTATGCAGGAGCTCATCGTGAATCTCTATGCGGCCTTGGTATGGACTCGACCTGCGGAATGGTTCGGCAATGGTAGTCGCTCCAACACGTCCTTGCAATGGCCACAGAGGTGATTCGACTAGAGCTCCAGTCTAGCTTTTGGGTTGCTTGGCGGACTGGTATAGCCGCGATCGAGTTCCGGCCATGAACGTTTTAGATAGCTCTTGGGCTTTCTGGGACGGAAGTCGGAAGTTTGGGCTGTTGTCCGATTTGATGACCATTCTTCGGATGTGTGAGAATCGGACAAATAACTTATATAGGGGACTGTGTTGTCTCACGCAGCCCCCTCCGTGCCCCTCTATCTCGACCGATGTTGGTGCTTGAAAGGGTTGGGATCGCTCGGATTTATAAACGTGCACCACCATTTGTCGAGTGTGAGGGACGCGGCAGGTCTCCTAAATGCTATGCGGGCGCTCTCTGAGAATCTCTATCCGGCCTCGACACAGACTAGTCTTGCTGAATGGTTTGGCACTGGTAGTCGATCCAACACGTCGTTGTTGTGGCCGCCTAGGCGATTCGATTCGAGCCCCCGTCTAGCTTTTGGGTTGCTTGGCGGATTTTGCCCTATCCGCAAGTGAGCTCGGTCCCTAAACGTTCGAGAAACCCGATTGCTATGCGCCGACTCTCTTTCTTGCGAGCCTCCATCTAGCTTTTGGGTCTCTACGGAACGGAAGTCGGAATCTGGGACCGTTGTTTGATTCGACGAGGCAGACTACGGTTGTGCGAGAATCGGACAAATAACTTATATAGGGGAGGTGTTGACTGGAGCATTCTCCCCCGTGCCCCTCTAACTCGACCAATGCTGGCGCTCGAACGGTGGTAGCGCTCGGATTTTCATTGAGCGCCAGCATTGGTCGATTTAGAGGGGCATGCGAGATTCCCGAATGCTATGCGAGGGCTCTAACGGAAATGTCTATTGGTTTCGGTATGGATGCAATTGCGAGTGGTTCGGCAAAGGTAGTCGTTCCGATGCGTCCATGTCGTGGCCAAATCGATAATTCGATTTGAGCCCTCGTATAGCATTTGGGTCTCTCGATGTGATTCCGCATTCCAGTCCCTTTGGGCACTGCTTGAGCCGCATCCCAGGGGGTTCCCTTCCCAATAATCTGCCTCGCAACCCGATTGCTATGCGGTGAGGCTCCTCGGCCGCCTCGGAACTATCTGTGTATCAGACGCATCGCGGGATAAGGGGTTGGCAACGGTAGTCGCCCCAAGCGCGTCCGATGCTTGGACCATTCCGAGGCGGCCCTGAAGCCTCTTCCGTCTAGCCGTTGGGTCCTTCTCGCCGCATCCCTCGCCTCGCACCCCGATTGCTATGCGGTGAGGCTCCTCGGCCGCCTCGGAACTATCTGTGTATCGGACGCGTCGCGGGATAAGGGGTTGTCACTGGTAGTCGCCCCAAGCGCGTCCGATGCTTGGACCATTCCGAGGCGGCCCTGAAGCCTCTTCCGTCTAGCCGTTGGGTCCTTCTCGCCGCATCCCTCGCCTTGCACCCCGATTGCTATGCGGTGAGGCTCCTCGGCCGCCTCGGAACTATCTGTGTATCGGACGCGTCGCGGGATAAGGGGTTGTCACTGGTAGTCGCCCCAAGCGCGTCCGATGCTTGGACCATTCCGAGGCGGCCCTGAAGCCTCTTCCGTCTAGCCGTTGGGTCCTTCTCGCCGCATCCCTCGCCTCGCACCCCGATTGCTATGCGGTGAGGCTCCTCGGCCGCCTCGGAACTATCTGTGTATCGGACGCGTCGCGGGATAAGGGGTTGTCATTGGTAGTCGCCCCAAGCGCGTCCGATGCTTGGACCATTCCGAGGCGGCCCTGAAGCCTCTTCCGTCTAGCCGTTGGGTCCTTCTCGCCGCATCCCTCGCCTCGCACCCCGATTGCTATGCGGTGAGGCTCCTCGGCCGCCTCGGAACTATCTGTGTATCGGACGCGTCGCGGGATAAGGGGTTGTCACTGGTAGTCGCCCCAAGCGCGTCCGATGCTTGGACCATTCCGAGGCGGCCCTGAAGCCTCTTCCGTCTAGCCGTTGGGTCCTTCTCGCCGCATCCCTCGCCTCGCACCCCGATTGCTATGCGGTGAGGCTCCTCGGCCGCCTCGGAACTATCTGTGTATCGGACGCGTCGCGGGATAAGGGGTTGTCACTGGTAGTCGCCCCAAGCGCGTTCGATGCTTGGACCATTCCGAGGCGGCCCTGAAGCCTCTTCCGTCTAGCCGTTGGGTCCTTCTCGCCGCATCCCTCGCCTCGCACCCCGATTGCTATGCGGTGAGGCTCCTCGGCCGCCTTGGAACTATCTGTGTATCGGACGCGTCGCGGGATAAGGGGTTGTCACTGGTAGTCGCCCCAAGCGCGTCCGATGCTTGGACCATTCCGAGGCGGACCCGAAGCCTCTTCCGTCTAGCCGTTGGGTCCTTCTCGCCGCATCCTTCGCCTCGCACCCCGATTGCTATGCGGTGAGGCTCCTCGGCCGCCTCGGAACTATCTGTGTATCGGACGCGTCGCGGGATAAGGGGTTGTCACTGGTAGTCGCCCCAAGCGCGTCCGATGCTTGGACCATTCCGAGGCGGACCCGAAGCCTCTTCCGTCTAGCCGTTGGGTCCTTCTCGCCGCATCCCTCGCCTCGCACCCCGATTGCTATGCGGTGAGGCTCCTCGGCCGCCTTGGAACTATCTGTGTATCGGACGCGTCGCGGGATAAGGGGTTGTCACTGGTAGTCGCCCCAAGCGCGTCCGATGCTTGGACCATTCCGAGGCGGACCCGAAGCCTCTTCCGTCTAGCCGTTGGGTCCTTCTCGCCGCATCCCTCGCCTCGCACCCCGATTGCTATGCGGTGAGGCTCCTCGGCCGCCTTGGAACTATCTGTGTATCGGACGCGTCGCGGGATAAGGGGTTGTCACTGGTAGTCGCCCCAAGCGCGTCCGATGCTTGGACCATTCCGAGGCGGACCCGAAGCCTCTTCCGTCTAGCCGTTGGGTCCTTCTCGCCGCATCCCTCGCCTCGCACCCCGATTGCTATGCGGTGAGGCTCCTCGGCCGCCTTGGAACTATCTGTGTATCGGACGCGTCGCGGGATAAGGGGTTGTCACTGGTAGTCGCCCCAAGCGCGTCCGATGCTTGGACCATTCCGAGGCGGCCCCGAAGCCTCTTCCGTGTAGCCGTTGGGTCCTTCTCGCCGCATCCCTCGCCTCGCACCCCGATTGCTATGCGGTGAGGCTCCTCGGCCGCCTCGGAACTATCTGTGTATCGGACGCGTCGCGGGATAAGGGGTTGTCACTGGTAGTCGCCCCAAGCGCGTCCGATGCTTGGACCATTCCGAGGCGGCCCCGAAGCCTCTTCCGTGTAGCCGTTGGGTCCTTCTCGCCGCATCCCTCGCCTCGCACCCCGATTGCTATGCGGTGAGGCTCCTCGGCCGCCTTGGAACTATCTGTGTATCGGACGCGTCGCGGGATAAGGGGTTGTCACTGGTAGTCGCCCCAAGCGCGTCCGATGCTTGGACCATTCCGAGGCGGACCTGAAGCCTCTTCCCTCTAGCCGTTGGGGCTTTCTCGCCGCATCCCTCGCCTCGCACCCTGATTGCTATGCTGTGAGGCTCCTCGGCCGCCTTGGAACTATCTGTGTATCGGACGCATCGCGGGATAAGGGGTTGGCAGTGGTAGTCGCCCCAAGCGCATCCGATGCTTGGACCATTCCGAGGCGGCCCTGCAGCCTCTTCCGTCTAGCCGTTGGGGCCATCTCGCCGCATCCCCCACCTCGCACCACGATTGCTATGCGGTGAGGCTCCTTGGCCGCCTCGGAACTATCTGTGTATCGGACGCATCGCGGGATAAGGGGTTGTCACTGGTAGTCGCCCCAAGCGCGTCCGATGCTTGGACTATTCCGAGGCGGCCCTGCAGCCTCTTCCGTCTAGCCGTTGGGGCCATCTCGCTGCATCCCCCACCTCCTCGGCCGCCTCGGAACTATCTGTGTATCGGACGCATCGCGGGATAAGGGGTTGGCAGTGGTAGTCGCCCCAAGCGCGTCCGATGCTTGGACTATTCCGAGGCAGCCCTGCAGCCTCTTCCGTCTAGCCTTTGGGGCCATCTCGCCGCATCCCTCGCCTCGCACCCCGATTGCTATGCGGTGAGGCTCCTCGGCCGCCTGGGAACTATCTTCGTATCGGACGCATCGCGGGATAAGGGGTTGTCACTGGTAGTCGCCCCAAGCGCGTCCGATGCTTGGACTATTCCGAGGCGGCCCTGTGGCCTCTTCCGTCTAGCCGTTGGGGCCATCTCGCCGCATCCCCCACCTCGCACCCCGATTGCTATGCGGTGAGGCTCTTCGGCCGCCTTGGAACTATCTTCGTATCGGACGCATCGCGGGATAAGGGGTTGTCACTGGTAGTGGCCCCAAGCGCGTCCGATGCTTGGACTATTCCGAGGCGGCCCTGCAGCCTCTTCCGTCTAGCCGTTGGGGCCATCTCGCCGCATCCCCCACCTCGCACCCCGATTGCTATGCGGTGAGGCTCCTCGGCCGCCTTGGAACTATCTTCGTATCGGACGCATCGCGGGATAAGGGGTTGTCACTGGTAGTCGCCCCAAGCGCGTCCGATGCTTGGACTATTCCGACGCGGCCCTGTGGCCTCTTCCGTCTAGCCGTTGGGGCCATCTCGCCGCATCCCCCACCTCGCACCCCGATTGCTATGCGGTGAGGCTCCTCGGCCGCCTTGGAACCATCTTCGTATCGGACGCATCGCGGGATAGGGGGCTGTCACTGGTAGTCGCCCCAAGCGTGTCCGATGCTTGGACCATTCCTAGGCGGCCCTGAAGCCTCTTCCGTCTAGCCGTTGGGGCCTTCCCGCCCCATCCCTCGCCTCGCACCCCCGATTGCTATGCGGTGAGGCTCCTCGGCCGCCTTGGAACCATCTGTGTATCGG
>NW_026729088.1:77500-90000 GCF_030272615.1 Cryptomeria japonica
TTTTTTTTTGCCTTTTATGGAAATTAGTGAAGGCATCGCATCAAAGGTGCGCACCTCGCTGCCCACCTTGGTGTGCTCCGAGGTGCCCACCACGGTGCGCAACGCCGGTGCGAACCCGGGAGCGCCCCGATGTGTGCTCCAAGGTGCGGCGTGCACGAAGTCGGACCCCGGTTTGCCCCGGGTGCGCACCTCGCGTGCACCTTGGTGCGCACACCTTGGCTGGGTTGCGCGGCCTGGTGGGCACCATGGTGCGCACCAAGGAGCGCTCCGAAGTGTGCTCCAAGGTGCGGCGTGCACGAAGTCGGAGCCCGGTTTGCCCCGGGTACGCACCTCGCGTGCACCTTCGCCGGGGTGGGCACCTCGGCTGGGTTGCGCGCCCTGGTGCGCACCAAGGAGCGCTCCGAAGTGTGCTCCAAGGTGCGGCGTGCACGAAGTCGGAGCCCGGTTTGCCCCGGGTGCGCACCTTCGCCGCGGTGCGCACCATGGCGTGCACGAAGTCGGAGCCCGGTTTGCCCCGGGTGCGCACCTCGCGTGCACCTTCGGCGGGGTTGCGCGCCCTGGTGGGCACCATGGTGCGCACCAAGGAGCGCTCCGAAGTGTGCTCCAAGGTGCGGCGTGCACGAAGTCGGAGCCCGGTTTGCCCCGGGTGCGCACCTCGCGTGCACCTTCGGCGGGGTTGCGCGCCCTGGTGGGCACCATGGTGCGCACCAAGGAGCGCTCCGAAGTGTGCTCCAAGGTGCGGCGTGCACGAAGTCGGAGCCCGGTTTGCCCCGGGTGCGCACCTCGCGTGCACCTTCGCCGCGGTGGGCACCATGGCGTGCACGAAGTCGGAGCCCGGTTTGCCCCGGGTGCGCACCTCGCGTGCACCTTCGCCGGGGTGGGCACCTCGGCTGGGTTGCGCGCCCTGGTGCGCACCAAGGAGCGCTCCGAAGTGTGCTCCAAGGTGCGGCGTGCACGAAGTCGGAGCCCGGTTTGCCCCGGGTGCGCACCTCGCGTGCACCTTCGCCAGGGTGGGCACCTCGGTGCGCACACCTTCTCAATGTTTTCTTGCCTTTTCTGGAAATTGGTGAAGGCAGCGCATCAAAGGTGCGCACCTCGGTGTGCTCCGAGGTGCGAACCCGAGAGCGCTCCGAGGTGCCCACGAAGTCGAAAGTCGGGTTAATTGCATTGTTTTCCCCGGGTGCGCTCCGAGGTGCGCAACATCGGCGCGCACCAAGGAGGGCTCCGAAGTGTGCTCCAAGGTGCGCACGATGGCGTGCACCTCTGGTGCGCACGATTCGGAGCTCGGTTTGACCGGGGTGCGCACACCTTGGCTGGGTTGCGCACCTTTTGTGCGCTCCAAGGTGCGCACGAAGTCGGAGCTCGGTTTGCCCCGGGTGCGCACCTTCGCCAGGGTGCGCACCTTGATGCGCACGCCTTGGCTGGGCTGCGCACCTTGGTGGGCGCCATGGTGCGCACCTTTCGTGCGCTCCAAGGTGCGCACGAAGTCGGAGCTCGGTTTGCCCCGGGTGCGCACCTTGGTGGGCGCCATGGTGCACTCCGAGGTGCCCAAGATTGGTGCGCACCAAGGAGCGCTCCGAAGTGCGCTCCAAGGTGCGCGCGAAGTCGAAAGTTGGGTTAATTGTCCGGTTTGCCTCGGGTGCGCACCTTGCGTGCACCTTCGCCAGGGTGGGCGCCTTGGTGCGCACACCTTGGCTGGGCTGCGCACACCTTGGCACCCGCGTTTCCTTCATTTTAAATTTTTTTTTTTTACAATCTCTCAAGTGGGAAATTCTATAATCTCAACTTTTTTTGCCTTTTCAGGAAACTTTTGAATGGAGCGCATCATTGGTGCGCTCCGAAGTGTGCTCCAAAGCTCTCTCCAGCTGCGTGCACCTGCCCCGGCCGCGCACCCGGCCCCGCCCAGCTTCGCTCACCTGTCCCGGGCGTCTGGTGCGGAACCTTAGAGTAAGAAACATCACCGTGCACCTTGGCCAACGTGCGCGACTCGACCGAGCGCGCACTGGCCGAGGTGCACACCGATTTCACCTGGGTGCGCGCGCAGCACCTCGGGCGCACCGGGGTGCGCGCACAACGCCCGGGTTGCACCGTGGCCTGTGTGCTCGGGGCGCCTCGGGTGCGCGCTCGGTGTCGCCCCCGCGCGCGCGGTAGTGCGGGCAGCGCACCCCGGCCCGGCCCGGCCCCGACGAGAACGCAAACGGGCAAAAGGTTTATTCAAATAGCATTGCGACGCCCGGCGAAAAACTAAAAAAGGGTGCAACACCGGGACTTCCCGGGAGGTCACCCATCCCAGTACTACTCCGGCCCAAGCGCGCTTAACTGCGGAGTTCTGATGGGATCCGGTGCACTAACGCTGGTATGATCGCACCCGTTATGAGCTTGTCGCAGTGTGTACTTAGCAAACCGCGACCCACGTGCGAATCCACCCCGGCCACCCACCCCCGTCGAGGTGCACACCCTCCCTCGCGAAGTGCGCCCCGTTCGCCAAGTGTGAGCCCTGCCCGGGTGCGCGCACCTTGCTAGGGCGTCGGGTGTGCACCCGGCCCGGCCTACGTGCGTGCACCTGGAGGGGGCGTCGTGTGCGTGCAGTGTCCCGTCTGCAACGCGGTGCCCACACACCACCTCGGGCGCAACGACCTGCGCTCACATGTGGGCCGAGTGCACCTTGGTGCATGTTCGGGGCGCCTCGGGTGCACGCTCGATCTTGCCCCGGTGCACCAAGGCGCTCGGTTTGCCCCGGGTGCGCACTTGGTGCAAGGTGGGCACCCAAAATAGGGATCAAGCACCAAAACACAAGTTTCGGGATGCAAAATGGGACCCAAGGACCACAAATGCGTTCCAAGACCCATGATGGGTCCACGAGAACAAAAATGTGTTCCGAGACTTAATAAACAAATATTGGGTTTTAGGAGAAGAAACATGCTCTGATGCCCAAAACGAGAATCGACCCCGAAAAGGCCACAGGCCAAAAGTGGGATGCGAGACAAAAAAAAATGGGACCCGAGGACCAAAATTGGGTTCCCAGGTCGAAGACAGGGCAACCGGACAAGAAACGACCTCTAAGGCTCGAAATGAGTCCCGACGACTAAAACTTGACAAGAAGCACCCATCAGGCACCCAACTCGACACCCATGGGATGCCGACCCACCCGGGCTT
Organism: Cryptomeria japonica; assembly: GCF_030272615.1. Classification (NCBI taxonomy): domain Eukaryota; kingdom Viridiplantae; phylum Streptophyta; class Pinopsida; order Cupressales; family Cupressaceae; genus Cryptomeria; species Cryptomeria japonica. Next base: position 80,657 of record NW_026729088.1, read on the forward strand.
CCACCTAGCACACCTTGGCACCCACCCACCCTCGCACCCAACCTCGCACCCAACTTAGCACCTTTGAACCCACATTGGCACTCACCCTGACCCTGGCACCTTGGAACCCACATTGGCACTCACCTTGACCCTGGCACCCACCTTTGCACTCACCTTGGGACCCACCCTGGCTCCCACCTCGGCACCCACCCAGACACCCACCTTGGTTCCTTGGCACCCACCTTGGATCCTTGGCACCCACCCCGACACCCACCTTGGCACGCAACTTGGCTACTTGCCACCCACCTTGGCTCCTTGACGCCCACCCCGACAACCACCCCGTGACCTACCCTGGCTAGGGTTGGTGCACACCCACCCTGGTGCCCACCTTGGCACCCACCCTATGACCCACCTTGGCACGCACCTTAGTACCCACCCCGTTACCCACCCTAGGACCCACCCCGTGACCCACCTTGGCCAGGGTGGGTGCACCCACCCTGGTGCCCACCTTGGCACCCACCCATCCTAGCACCCAGCCTGTGACCGGGCTTGGAACCCAACCTTGCACCCGCACCCGTCTTGGCCAGTGTGGGTGCGCACCCATCCTGGCACCCACGTTGTGACACACCCTTTAACCCACGCACCCTAGCACCCACGTTGGCACCCACCTTGGAACCCAACCTAGCAACTTGGCACCCACCCCGTGACCCACCTTGGCATCCACCATAGCAGTCGCCGACTTGGCACCCACCTCGGCACCCACCTTGACACTTGTGGACCCACCTTGCCACTCACCCTAGCATCGACCCATCCTAGCACCCACCCTGGCACCTTTGCACCCTAGCACTCACCCATCCTAGCACCTAACCTGTGACCCACCTTGACACTCACCCTCGCACCCACCTTGGAACCCAACCTAGCACCCACCCACCCTGACACCAACCCTAGCACCTACCCACCCTTGCACCCACCCTGTGACCCATCTTGGCACCCACCCATCCTACCACTCAACCTATCACCCACCTTCTCACCCACCTTGGCATCCACCTTAGCACCCACCCACACTGGCACCTTGGCACCCACCTCGGGCAAGGTGGGTGCACACCCACCCTGGCACCCAATTTAGAACCCACCGAGCATGTTACCCACCTTGGCACCCACATTGCAGCCCACCCTAGTACCCACCCTATGACCCACATTGGCATCCACACCCTAGCACCCAGGCACCTCGACACCCGCCTTGACACCCACCCTAGCACTGAACCTGTGACCCACCTTGGAACTCACCCTAGAACCCACCCACCCTGTGAACCACCTTGGCATCCACCTTAGCACCCACCCACCTTGGCACCCACTCTAGCACTCACCCATCCTAACACCCAACTTGTTACCCACCTTGGCACCCGCCCTCGCGTCCACCTTGAAACCCACCCTAGCACCCACCCACGCAGGAGCCCACCTTGGCACCCAACCTAACACCCACGCATCCTGGCACCCAACTTGTGACCCACCTTGGAACCCACCCTAGTACCCACCTTTGAACCCACTATATCACCAACCCACCTTGGCACCCACCCTATGACCCTCTTTGGAATCCACCCTAGCACGCACCCACCCTGGCACCCACCATGGAGCGCACCCTAGCACCCACCCACCTCGGCACGCACCTCAACACCCACCTTGGTGTGCGCACTGCGCCAACCTCTCAAAGACCCTATGTGGTGCGCTCCAAAGTGTACACCTTTGGTGCGCTCCAAGGTGCGCACCTTTGGTGCACACCGAGGTGCACACCAAAGTGTGCACCGAGGTGAGCACCAAAGTGCACTCCAGGGTGCACACCAAGGCGTGCACCTTTGGTGCGGTCAATGCAAACGAATTCGGAAGTTGGGGTCGATGTCCTAATCGCTGCTGCAGACTACACGTATGAGAATCGGACAAATAGCTTTATATAGGGGAGGTGTTGCGTTTGATGGGTCGACTCCCCTGGTTGTGTGCACTGCACCAACTTCAAAGACCCTGTCTTGTTTAAGAAGTCAAAAGTTGGGGTGGATGTCCTAATCATTGCTGCAGTCTACGCATGTATGAGAATCAGACAAATAGCTTATATAGGGGAGGTGTTGCATTCGGTGGGTTGACTCCCCTGGTTGTGCGCACTGCGCCAACCTCAAAGACCCCGCATAGCAGAAGAAGTCGGAAGTCGGATTTTGGTGAGCACCAAGGCGTGCACCTTTGGTGCGGTCAACGCAGACGAATTCAGAAGTTGGGGTGGATGTCCTAATCGTTGTTGCAGGCTACACATGTATGAGAATCAGACAAATAGCTTATATAGGGGAGGTGTTGGGTTTGATGGGTCAACTCCCTTGGTTGTGCGCATTACGCCAACCTCAAAGACCTTGTTTTCGTTAAGAAGTCAAAAGTTGGGGTCAATGTCCTAATGGCTCCTGCAGGCTACACATGTATGAGAATCGGACAAATAGCTTATATAGGGGAGGTGTTGGGTTTGATGGGTCGACTCCCCTGGTTGTGCGCATTACGTCAACCTCAAAGACCTTGTTTTCGTTAAGAAGTCAAAAGTTGGGGTCGATGTCCTAATTGCTCCTGTAGACTACACATGTATGAGAATCAGACAAATAGCTTATATAGGGGAGGTGTTGGGTTTGATGGGTTGACTCCCCTAGTTGTTCGCATTACACCAACCTCAAAGACCTTGTTTTCGTTTAGAAGCCGAAAGTTGGGGTCGATGTCCTAATTGCTCCTGCAGGCTACGCATGTATGAGAATCAGACAAATAGCTTATATAGGGGAGGTGTTGGGTTTGATGGGTCGACTCCCCTGGTTGTGCGCATTGCGCCAACCTCAAAGACCCTGCATTGCGGATGAAGTCGAAAGTCAGAGTTTGGTGTGCTACAAGGTGTGGTCGAAGGTGCTCACCTAGGTGTGCACCTTTGGAGCACAGGAAAAGTGCCCTCCAAAAGTGCGCACCTTTGGAGTGCACAAAAGTGCCCTCCAAAAGTGCGCACCTTTGGAGCGCAGAAAAGTGCCCTCCAAAAAGTGCCCTCCAAAAGTGCGCACCTTTGGAGCGCAGAAAAGTGCCCTCCAAAAAGTGCCCTCCAAAAGTGCGCACCTTTGGAGCGCAGAAAAGTGCCCTCCAAAAAGTGCCCTCCAAAAGTGCGCACCTTTGGAGCGCAGAAAAGTGCCCTCCAAAAAGTGCCCTCCAAAAGTGCGCACCTTTGGAGCGCAGAAAAGTGCCCTCCAAAAAGTGCCCTCCAAAAGTGCGCACCTTTGGAGCGCAGAAAAGTGCCCTCCAAAAAGTGCCCTCCAAAAGTGCGCACCTTTGGAGCGCAGAAAAGTGCCCTCCAAAAAGTGCCCTCCAAAAGTGCGCACCTTTGGAGCGCAGAAAAGTGCCCTCCAAAAAGTGCCCTCCAAAAGTGCGCACCTTTGGAGCGCAGAAAAGTGCCCTCCAAAAAGTGCCCTCCAAAAGTGCACTCTTCGATGGGTCGACTCCCTGGGTTGAGCGCACCGCGCCAACCTCAAAGACCCTACAGTATGGATGAAGTCGGAAGTTGGGTCCGATGACCGATTCGATACGTAGGCATATTGGCGAGGTCTGAATTTGTGTCCGATGACCTGCCATGCGCAGGAAGGCGGAATTTGGGTCCGATGACCGAGTTGATGGCGTGCCATGCGCAGAAAGGCGGAATTTGGGTCCGATGACCGAGTTGATGTTGATGGCCCGCCATGCACAGGAAGGCGGAATTTGGGTCCGATGACCGATTTGAAGGCGTGCCATACGCAAAAAGGCGGAGTTTGGGTCCGATGACCGAGTTGATATTGATGGCCCGCCATGCGCAGGAAGGCGGAATTTGGGTCCGATGACCTGACATACGCATGGAGTCCGACTCGGGGGCCGATGTTCGATTCGATGACTTGCATTGTGGGTAAAGTCGGAAGTTGTGGTCTTTGACCCGATTCGATGACCAGACTTCGGCTGCTTGAGAATCGGACAAATAACTTATATAGGGGAGGTAGTGTTCTCGAGCATCCTCCCCCCGTGCCCGTTTATGTCGATTGATGCTGGTGCTCGACTGGTTGGAGCGCTCGGATGCAAAAATCTTGCACCAGGATTTATCGATTGTGATGGACACGGCAAGTCTCCTGATTGCTATGCAGGAGCTCATCGTGAATCTCTATGCGGCCTTGGTATGGACTCGACCTGCGGAATGGTTCGGCAATGGTAGTCGCTCCAACACGTCCTTGCAATGGCCACAGAGGTGATTCGACTAGAGCTCCAGTCTAGCTTTTGGGTTGCTTGGCGGACTGGTATAGCCGCGATCGAGTTCCGGCCATGAACGTTTTAGATAGCTCTTGGGCTTTCTGGGACGGAAGTCGGAAGTTTGGGCTGTTGTCCGATTTGATGACCATTCTTCGGATGTGTGAGAATCGGACAAATAACTTATATAGGGGACTGTGTTGTCTCACGCAGCCCCCTCCGTGCCCCTCTATCTCGACCGATGTTGGTGCTTGAAAGGGTTGGGATCGCTCGGATTTATAAACGTGCACCACCATTTGTCGAGTGTGAGGGACGCGGCAGGTCTCCTAAATGCTATGCGGGCGCTCTCTGAGAATCTCTATCCGGCCTCGACACAGACTAGTCTTGCTGAATGGTTTGGCACTGGTAGTCGATCCAACACGTCGTTGTTGTGGCCGCCTAGGCGATTCGATTCGAGCCCCCGTCTAGCTTTTGGGTTGCTTGGCGGATTTTGCCCTATCCGCAAGTGAGCTCGGTCCCTAAACGTTCGAGAAACCCGATTGCTATGCGCCGACTCTCTTTCTTGCGAGCCTCCATCTAGCTTTTGGGTCTCTACGGAACGGAAGTCGGAATCTGGGACCGTTGTTTGATTCGACGAGGCAGACTACGGTTGTGCGAGAATCGGACAAATAACTTATATAGGGGAGGTGTTGACTGGAGCATTCTCCCCCGTGCCCCTCTAACTCGACCAATGCTGGCGCTCGAACGGTGGTAGCGCTCGGATTTTCATTGAGCGCCAGCATTGGTCGATTTAGAGGGGCATGCGAGATTCCCGAATGCTATGCGAGGGCTCTAACGGAAATGTCTATTGGTTTCGGTATGGATGCAATTGCGAGTGGTTCGGCAAAGGTAGTCGTTCCGATGCGTCCATGTCGTGGCCAAATCGATAATTCGATTTGAGCCCTCGTATAGCATTTGGGTCTCTCGATGTGATTCCGCATTCCAGTCCCTTTGGGCACTGCTTGAGCCGCATCCCAGGGGGTTCCCTTCCCAATAATCTGCCTCGCAACCCGATTGCTATGCGGTGAGGCTCCTCGGCCGCCTCGGAACTATCTGTGTATCAGACGCATCGCGGGATAAGGGGTTGGCAACGGTAGTCGCCCCAAGCGCGTCCGATGCTTGGACCATTCCGAGGCGGCCCTGAAGCCTCTTCCGTCTAGCCGTTGGGTCCTTCTCGCCGCATCCCTCGCCTCGCACCCCGATTGCTATGCGGTGAGGCTCCTCGGCCGCCTCGGAACTATCTGTGTATCGGACGCGTCGCGGGATAAGGGGTTGTCACTGGTAGTCGCCCCAAGCGCGTCCGATGCTTGGACCATTCCGAGGCGGCCCTGAAGCCTCTTCCGTCTAGCCGTTGGGTCCTTCTCGCCGCATCCCTCGCCTCGCACCCCGATTGCTATGCGGTGAGGCTCCTCGGCCGCCTCGGAACTATCTGTGTATCGGACGCGTCGCGGGATAAGGGGTTGTCACTGGTAGTCGCCCCAAGCGCGTCCGATGCTTGGACCATTCCGAGGCGGCCCTGAAGCCTCTTCCGTCTAGCCGTTGGGTCCTTCTCGCCGCATCCCTCGCCTCGCACCCCGATTGCTATGCGGTGAGGCTCCTCGGCCGCCTCGGAACTATCTGTGTATCGGACGCGTCGCGGGATAAGGGGTTGTCACTGGTAGTCGCCCCAAGCGCGTCCGATGCTTGGACCATTCCGAGGCGGCCCTGAAGCCTCTTCCGTCTAGCCGTTGGGTCCTTCTCGCCGCATCCCTCGCCTCGCACCCCGATTGCTATGCGGTGAGGCTCCTCGGCCGCCTCGGAACTATCTGTGTATCGGACGCGTCGCGGGATAAGGGGTTGTCACTGGTAGTCGCCCCAAGCGCGTTCGATGCTTGGACCATTCCGAGGCGGCCCTGAAGCCTCTTCCGTCTAGCCGTTGGGTCCTTCTCGCCGCATCCCTCGCCTCGCACCCCGATTGCTATGCGGTGAGGCTCCTCGGCCGCCTTGGAACTATCTGTGTATCGGACGCGTCGCGGGATAAGGGGTTGTCACTGGTAGTCGCCCCAAGCGCGTCCGATGCTTGGACCATTCCGAGGCGGACCCGAAGCCTCTTCCGTCTAGCCGTTGGGTCCTTCTCGCCGCATCCTTCGCCTCGCACCCCGATTGCTATGCGGTGAGGCTCCTCGGCCGCCTCGGAACTATCTGTGTATCGGACGCGTCGCGGGATAAGGGGTTGTCACTGGTAGTCGCCCCAAGCGCGTCCGATGCTTGGACCATTCCGAGGCGGACCCGAAGCCTCTTCCGTCTAGCCGTTGGGTCCTTCTCGCCGCATCCCTCGCCTCGCACCCCGATTGCTATGCGGTGAGGCTCCTCGGCCGCCTTGGAACTATCTGTGTATCGGACGCGTCGCGGGATAAGGGGTTGTCACTGGTAGTCGCCCCAAGCGCGTCCGATGCTTGGACCATTCCGAGGCGGACCCGAAGCCTCTTCCGTCTAGCCGTTGGGTCCTTCTCGCCGCATCCCTCGCCTCGCACCCCGATTGCTATGCGGTGAGGCTCCTCGGCCGCCTTGGAACTATCTGTGTATCGGACGCGTCGCGGGATAAGGGGTTGTCACTGGTAGTCGCCCCAAGCGCGTCCGATGCTTGGACCATTCCGAGGCGGACCCGAAGCCTCTTCCGTCTAGCCGTTGGGTCCTTCTCGCCGCATCCCTCGCCTCGCACCCCGATTGCTATGCGGTGAGGCTCCTCGGCCGCCTTGGAACTATCTGTGTATCGGACGCGTCGCGGGATAAGGGGTTGTCACTGGTAGTCGCCCCAAGCGCGTCCGATGCTTGGACCATTCCGAGGCGGCCCCGAAGCCTCTTCCGTGTAGCCGTTGGGTCCTTCTCGCCGCATCCCTCGCCTCGCACCCCGATTGCTATGCGGTGAGGCTCCTCGGCCGCCTTGGAACTATCTGTGTATCGGACGCGTCGCGGGATAAGGGGTTGTCACTGGTAGTCGCCCCAAGCGCGTCCGATGCTTGGACCATTCCGAGGCGGCCCCGAAGCCTCTTCCGTGTAGCCGTTGGGTCCTTCTCGCCGCATCCCTCGCCTCGCACCCCGATTGCTATGCGGTGAGGCTCCTCGGCCGCCTTGGAACTATCTGTGTATCGGACGCGTCGCGGGATAAGGGGTTGTCACTGGTAGTCGCCCCAAGCGCGTCCGATGCTTGGACCATTCCGAGGCGGACCTGAAGCCTCTTCCCTCTAGCCGTTGGGGCTTTCTCGCCGCATCCCTCGCCTCGCACCCTGATTGCTATGCTGTGAGGCTCCTCGGCCGCCTTGGAACTATCTGTGTATCGGACGCATCGCGGGATAAGGGGTTGGCAGTGGTAGTCGCCCCAAGCGCATCCGATGCTTGGACCATTCCGAGGCGGCCCTGCAGCCTCTTCCGTCTAGCCGTTGGGGCCATCTCGCCGCATCCCCCACCTCGCACCACGATTGCTATGCGGTGAGGCTCCTTGGCCGCCTCGGAACTATCTGTGTATCGGACGCATCGCGGGATAAGGGGTTGTCACTGGTAGTCGCCCCAAGCGCGTCCGATGCTTGGACTATTCCGAGGCGGCCCTGCAGCCTCTTCCGTCTAGCCGTTGGGGCCATCTCGCTGCATCCCCCACCTCCTCGGCCGCCTCGGAACTATCTGTGTATCGGACGCATCGCGGGATAAGGGGTTGGCAGTGGTAGTCGCCCCAAGCGCGTCCGATGCTTGGACTATTCCGAGGCAGCCCTGCAGCCTCTTCCGTCTAGCCTTTGGGGCCATCTCGCCGCATCCCTCGCCTCGCACCCCGATTGCTATGCGGTGAGGCTCCTCGGCCGCCTGGGAACTATCTTCGTATCGGACGCATCGCGGGATAAGGGGTTGTCACTGGTAGTCGCCCCAAGCGCGTCCGATGCTTGGACTATTCCGAGGCGGCCCTGTGGCCTCTTCCGTCTAGCCGTTGGGGCCATCTCGCCGCATCCCCCACCTCGCACCCCGATTGCTATGCGGTGAGGCTCTTCGGCCGCCTTGGAACTATCTTCGTATCGGACGCATCGCGGGATAAGGGGTTGTCACTGGTAGTGGCCCCAAGCGCGTCCGATGCTTGGACTATTCCGAGGCGGCCCTGCAGCCTCTTCCGTCTAGCCGTTGGGGCCATCTCGCTGCATCCCCCACCTCGCACCCCGATTGCTATGCGGTGAGGCTCCTCGGCCGCCTTGGAACTATCTTCGTATCGGACGCATCGCGGGATAAGGGGTTGTCACTGGTAGTCGCCCCAAGCGCGTCCGATGCTTGGACTATTCCGACGCGGCCCTGTGGCCTCTTCCGTCTAGCCGTTGGGGCCATCTCGCCGCATCCCCCACCTCGCACCCCGATTGCTATGCGGTGAGGCTCCTCGGCCGCCTTGGAACCATCTTCGTATCGGACGCATCGCGGGATAGGGGGCTGTCACTGGTAGTCGCCCCAAGCGTGTCCGATGCTTGGACCATTCCTAGGCGGCCCTGAAGCCTCTTCCGTCTAGCCGTTGGGGCCTTCCCGCCCCATCCCTCGCCTCGCACCCCCGATTGCTATGCGGTGAGGCTCCTCGGCCGCCTTGGAACCATCTGTGTATCGGACGCATCGCGGGATAAGGGGTTGGCACTGGCAGTCGCCCCAAGCGCGTCCGATGCTTGGACCATTCCGAGGTGGCCCTGAAGCCTCTTCCGTCTAGCCGTTGGGGCCTTCCCGCCCCATCCCTCGCCTCGCACCCCGATTGATATGCGGTGAGGCTCCTCGGCCGCCTTGGAACTATCTGTGTATCGGACGCATCGCGGGATAAGGGGTTGGCACTGGTAGTCGTCCCAATCGCATCCGATGCTTGGACCATTCCGAGGCGGCCCTGCAGCCTCTTCCGTTTAGCCGTCGGGGCCTTCCCGCCGCATCCCTCGCCTCGCATCCCGATTCCTATGCGGTGAGTCTTCTCGGCCGCCGCGGAACTATACCTGTTATTGCTACTGCATCCTTCGGCTGGTAACCTCCTCTGCCGCCTTGGAACGTTCTCTTTGTCGGACGCGTCGCGGGAT
>NW_026729088.1:100000-125000 GCF_030272615.1 Cryptomeria japonica
TCGCATTGGGGCTTCCCAGGCCCGGTTGTTGGGTGCGCACCCACCCTGGCGTGCACGAAATCGGAAGTTGGGTTAATTGCCCGGTTTGCCTCGGGTGCGCACCTTCGCCAGGGCGGGCTCAAGATGGCACCCGCGTTCCGTTTTTTTCACTATCTTTCAAAACGGAAATTTTAAAATCTCGTTTTTTTTTTTTTTTTTTTGCCTTTTCTGGAAATTAGTGAAGGCAGCGCATCAAAGGTGCGCAATGCTGGTGCGAACCCGGGAGCGCTCCGATGTGTGCTCCAAGGTGCGGCGTGCACGAAGTCCGAGCCCGGTTTGCCCCGGGTGCGCACCTCGCGTGCACCTTCGCCGGGGTGAGCACCTTGGTGTGCAGACCTTGGTTGGGTTGCGCGCCCTGGTGCGCACCAAGGAGCGCTCTGAAGTGTGCTCCAAGGTGCGGCGTGCACGAAGTCGGAGCCCGGTTTGCCCCGGGTGTGCACCTCGGGTGCGCACCTCGCGTGCACCTTCGCTGCGGTGGGCACCTTGGCTGGGTTGCGCGCCTTGGTGGGCACCATGCAGTGCACGAAGTCGGAGCCCGGATTGCCCCGGGCGCGCACCTCCGCCAGGGTGGGCACCTTGGTGCGCACAACTTGCCTGGGCTGCGCACCAGGAAGGGCTCAAGATGGCACCCGCGTTCCGTTTTTTTCACTATCTTTCAGAACGGAAATTTTAAAATCTCGTTTTTTTTTGCCTTTTCTGGAAATTAGTGAAGGCAGCGCATCAAAGGTGCGCAACGCTGGTGCGAACCTGGGAGCGCTCCGATGTGTGCTCCAAGGTGTGGCGTGCACGAAGTCGGACCCCGGTTTGCCCCGGGTGCGCACCTCGCGTGCACCTTGGTGCGCACACCTTGGCTGGGTTGCGCGCCCTGGTGGGCACCATGGTGCGCACCAAGGAGCGCTCCGAAGTGTGCTCCAAGGTGCGGCGTGCACGAAGTCGGAGCCCGGTTTGCCCCGGGTGCGCACCTCGCGTGCACCTTCGCCGCGGTGGGCACCATGGCGTGCACGAAGTCGGAGCCCGGTTTGCCCCGGGTGCGCACCTCGCGTGCACCTTCGCCGGGGTGGGCACCTTGGTGTGCAGACCTTGGCTGGGTTGCGCGCCCTGGTGGGCACCATGGTGCGCACCAAGGAGCGCTCCGAAGTGTGCTCCAAGGTGCGGCCTGCACGAAGTCGGAGCCCGGTTTGCCCCGGGTGTGCACCTCGGGTGGGCACCTTGGTGCGCATGCCTTGCCTGGGCTGCGCACCAGGGCGGGCTCAAGATGGCACCCGCGTTCCTTTTTTTTCACTATCTTTCAAAACGGAAATTTTAAAATCTCATTTTTTTTTGCCTTTTTCTGGAAATTAGTGAAGGCAGCGCATCAAAGGTGCGCACCTCGCTGCCCACCACGGTGCGCAACGCCGGTGGGCACCCGGGAGTGCTTCGAAGTGTGCTCCAAGGTGCTGCGTGCACGTTGTCGGAGCCCGGTTTGCCCCGGGTGCGCACCTCGCGTGCACCTTCGTCGGGGTGGGCACCTTGGCTGGGTTTGCCCCGGCTGCGCTCCGAAGCGGGGTTATTGGAGCGCCGCCTCTTTTTTTGTCGGAGCGTTTGGTGGGGTTTCTCGCATTGGCTCTTCCGAGGCCCGGTTGCCACCCTGGCGCGCACGAAGTCGGAAGTAGGGTTAATTGCCCGGGTGCGCACCTTTGCCAGGGTGGGCACCTTACCTGGGCTGCGCACCAGGGCGGGCTCAAGATGGCACGCGCGTTCCGTTTTTTTCACTATCTTTCAAAACGGAAATTTTAAAATCTCCTTTTTTTTTTGCCTTTTCTGGAAATTAGTGAAGGCAGCGCATCAAAGGTGCGCACCTCGCTGCCCACCTTGGTGTGCTCTGAGGTGCGCACCCGGGAGCGCTACGAAGTGTGCTCCAAGGTGCGGCGTGCACGTTGTCGGAGCCCGGTTTGCCCCGGGTGCGCACCTCGCCTGCACCTTGGCCGGGGTGGGCACCTTGGCTGGGTTTGCCCAGGGTGCGCTCCGAAGCAGGGTTACTGGAGCGCCCCCTCTTTTTTTGTCAGAGCGTTTGGTGGGGTTTCTCGCATTGGCTCTTCCCAGGCCCGGTTGTTGGGTGCGCTCCCACCCTGGCGCGCGCGAAGTTGGAAGTTGGGTTAATTGCCCGGGCGCGCACCTTCGCCAGGGTGGGCACCTTGGTGCGCACACCTTGGCTGGGCTGCGCACCAGGGCGGGCTCAAGATGGCACCAGCATTCCCTTTTTCTCACTATCTTTCAAAACGGAAATTTTAAAATCTCGTTTTTTTTTTGCCTTTTATGGAAATTAGTGAAGGCATCGCATCAAAGGTGCGCACCTCGCTGCCCACCTTGGTGTGCTCCGAGGTGCCCACCACGGTGCGCAACGCCGGTGCGAACCCGGGAGCGCCCCGATGTGTGCTCCAAGGTGCGGCGTGCACGAAGTCGGACCCCGGTTTGCCCCGGGTGCGCACCTCGCGTGCACCTTGGTGCGCACACCTTGGCTGGGTTGCGCGGCCTGGTGGGCACCATGGTGCGCACCAAGGAGCGCTCCGAAGTGTGCTCCAAGGTGCGGCGTGCACGAAGTCGGAGCCCGGTTTGCCCCGGGTACGCACCTCGCGTGCACCTTCGCCGGGGTGGGCACCTCGGCTGGGTTGCGCGCCCTGGTGCGCACCAAGGAGCGCTCCGAAGTGTGCTCCAAGGTGCGGCGTGCACGAAGTCGGAGCCCGGTTTGCCCCGGGTGCGCACCTTCGCCGCGGTGCGCACCATGGCGTGCACGAAGTCGGAGCCCGGTTTGCCCCGGGTGCGCACCTCGCGTGCACCTTCGGCGGGGTTGCCCGCCCTGGTGGGCACCATGGTGCGCACCAAGGAGCGCTCCGAAGTGTGCTCCAAGGTGCGGCGTGCACGAAGTCGGAGCCCGGTTTGCCCCGGGTGCGCACCTCGCGTGCACCTTCGGCGGGGTTGCGCGCCCTGGTGGGCACCATGGTGCGCACCAAGGAGCGCTCCGAAGTGTGCTCCAAGGTGCGGCGTGCACGAAGTCGGAGCCCGGTTTGCCCCGGGTGCGCACCTCGCGTGCACCTTCGCCGCGGTGGGCACCATGGCGTGCACGAAGTCGGAGCCCGGTTTGCCCCGGGTGCGCACCTCGCGTGCACCTTCGCCGGGGTGGGCACCTCGGCTGGGTTGCGCGCCCTGGTGCGCACCAAGGAGCGCTCCGAAGTGTGCTCCAAGGTGCGGCGTGCACGAAGTCGGAGCCCGGTTTGCCCCGGGTGCGCACCTCGCGTGCACCTTCGCCAGGGTGGGCACCTCGGTGTGCTCCGAGGTGCGAACCCGAGAGCGCTCCGAGGTGCCCACGAAGTCGAAAGTCGGGTTAATTGCATTGTTTTCCCCGGGTGCGCTCCGAGGTGCGCAACATCGGCGCGCACCAAGGAGGGCTCCGAAGTGTGCTCCAAGGTGCGCACGATGGCGTGCACCTCTGGTGCGCACGATTCGGAGCTCGGTTTGACCGGGGTGCGCACACCTTGGCTGGGTTGCGCACCTTTTGTGCGCTCCAAGGTGCGCACGAAGTCGGAGCTCGGTTTGCCCCGGGTGCGCACCTTCGCCAGGGTGCGCACCTTGATGCGCACGCCTTGGCTGGGCTGCGCACCTTGGTGGGCGCCATGGTGCGCACCTTTCGTGCGCTCCAAGGTGCGCACGAAGTCGGAGCTCGGTTTGCCCCGGGTGCGCACCTTGGTGGGCGCCATGGTGCACTCCGAGGTGCCCAAGATTGGTGCGCATCAAGGAGCGCTCCGAAGTGCGCTCCAAGGTGCGCGCGAAGTCGAAAGTTGGGTTAATTGTCCGGTTTGCCTCGGGTGCGCACCTTGCGTGCACCTTCGCCAGGGTGGGCGCCTTGGTGCGCACACCTTGGCTGGGCTGCGCACACCTTGGCACCCGCGTTTCCTTCATTTTAAATTTTTTTTTTTTACAATCTCTCAAGTGGGAAATTCTATAATCTCAACTTTTTTTGCCTTTTCAGGAAACTTTTGAATGGAGCGCATCATTGGTGCGCTCCGAAGTGTGCTCCAAAGCTCTCTCCAGCTGCGTGCACCTGCCCCGGCCGCGCACCCGGCCCCGCCCAGCTTCGCTCACCTGTCCCGGGCGTCTGGTGCGGAACCTTAGAGTAAGAAACATCACCGTGCACCTTGGCCAACGTGCGCGACTCGACCGAGCGCGCACTGGCCGAGGTGCACACCGATTTCACCTGGGTGCGCGCGCAGCACCTCGGGCGCACCGGGGTGCGCGCACAACGCCCGGGTTGCACCGTGGCCTGTGTGCTCGGGGCGCCTCGGGTGCGCGCTCGGTGTCGCCCCCGCGCGCGCGGTAGTGCGGGCAGCGCACCCCGGCCCGGCCCGGCCCCGACGAGAACGCAAACGGGCAAAAGGTTTATTCAAATAGCATTGCGACGCCCGGCGAAAAACTAAAAAAGGGTGCAACACCGGGACTTCCCGGGAGGTCACCCATCCCAGTACTACTCCGGCCCAAGCGCGCTTAACTGCGGAGTTCTGATGGGATCCGGTGCACTAACGCTGGTATGATCGCACCCGTTATGAGCTTGTCGCAGTGTGTACTTAGCAAACCGCGACCCACGTGCGAATCCACCCCGGCCACCCACCCCCGTCGAGGTGCACACCCTCCCTCGCGAAGTGCGCCCCGTTCGCCAAGTGTGAGCCCTGCCCGGGTGCGCGCACCTTGCTAGGGCGTCGGGTGTGCACCCGGCCCGGCCTACGTGCGTGCACCTGGAGGGGGCGTCGTGTGCGTGCAGTGTCCCGTCTGCAACGCGGTGCCCACACACCACCTCGGGCGCAACGACCTGCGCTCACATGTGGGCCGAGTGCACCTTGGTGCATGTTCGGGGCGCCTCGGGTGCACGCTCGATCTTGCCCCGGTGCACCAAGGCGCTCGGTTTGCCCCGGGTGCGCACTTGGTGCAAGGTGGGCACCCAAAATAGGGATCAAGCACCAAAACACAAGTTTCGGGATGCAAAATGGGACCCAAGGACCACAAATGCGTTCCAAGACCCATGATGGGTCCACGAGAACAAAAATGTGTTCCGAGACTTAATAAACAAATATTGGGTTTTAGGAGAAGAAACATGCTCTGATGCCCAAAACGAGAATCGACCCCGAAAAGGCCACAGGCCAAAAGTGGGATGCGAGACAAAAAAAAATGGGACCCGAGGACCAAAATTGGGTTCCCAGGTCGAAGACAGGGCAACCGGACAAGAAACGACCTCTAAGGCTCGAAATGAGTCCCGGCGACTAAAACTTGACAAGAAGCACCCATCAGGCACCCAACTCGACACCCATGGGATGCCGACCCACCCGGGCTTCCACCTAGCACACCTTGGCACCCACCCACCCTCGCACCCAACCTCGCACCCAACTTAGCACCTTTGAACCCACATTGGCACTCACCCTGACCCTGGCACCTTGGAACCCACATTGGCACTCACCTTGACCCTGGCACCCACCTTTGCACTCACCTTGGGACCCACCCTGGCTCCCACCTCGGCACCCACCCAGACACCCACCTTGGTTCCTTGGCACCCACCTTGGATCCTTGGCACCCACCCCGACACCCACCTTGGCACGCAACTTGGCTACTTGCCACCCATCTTGGCTCCTTGACGCCCACCCCGACAACCACCCCGTGACCTACCCTGGCTAGGGTTGGTGCACACCCACCCTGGTGCCCACCTTGGCACCCACCCTATGACCCACCTTGGCACGCACCTTAGTACCCACCCCGTTACCCACCCTAGGACCCACCCCGTGACCCACCTTGGCCAGGGTGGGTGCCTTGGTGCGCACAACTTGCCTGGGCTGCACACCAGGGCGGGCTCAAGATGGCACCCGCGTTCCGTTTTTTTCACTATCTTTCAAAACGGAAATTTTAAAATCTCATTTTTTTCTTTTTTTTGCCTTTTCTGGAAATTAGTGAAGGCAGCGCATCAAAGGTGCGCAATGCTGGTGCGAACCCGGGAGCGCTCCGATGTGTGCTCCAAGGTGCGGCGTGCACGAAGTCCGAGCCCGGTTTGCCCCGGGTGCGCACCTCGCGTGCACCTTCGCCGGGGTGAGCACCTTGGCTGGGTTGCGCGCCCTGGTGCGTACCAAGGAGCGCTCTGAAGTGTGCTCCAAGGTGCGGCGTGCACGAAGTCGGAGCCCGGTTTGCCCCGGGTGTGCACCTCGGGTGCGCACCTCGCGTGCACCTTCGCTGCGGTGGGCACCTTGGCTGGGTTGCGCGCCTTGGTGGGCACCATGCAGTGCACGAAGTCGGAGCCCGGTTTGCCCCGGGCGCGCACCTCCGCCAGGGTGGGCACCTTGGTGCGCACAACTTGCCTGGGCTGCGCACCAGGAAGGGCTCAAGATGGCACCCGCGTTCCGTTTTTTTCACTATCTTTCAGAACGGAAATTTTAAAATATCGTTTTTTTTTGCCTTTTCTGGAAATTAGTGAAGGCAGCGCATCAAAGGTGCGCAACGCTGGTGCGAACCTGGGAGCGCTCCGATGTGTGCTCCAAGGTGCGGCGTGCACAAAGTCGGAGCCCGGTTTGCCCCGGGTGCGCCCTGGTGGGCACCATGGTGCGCACCAAGGAGCGCTCCGAAGTGTGCTCCAAGGTGCGGCCTGCACGAAGTCGGAGCCCGGTTTGCCCCGGGTGTGCACCTCGGGTGGGCACCTTGGTGCGCATGCCTTGCCTGGGCTGCGCACCAGGGCGGGCTCAAGATGGCACCCGCGTTCCTTTTTTTTCACTATCTTTCAAAACGGAAATTTTAAAATCTCATTTTTTTTTGCCTTTTTCTGGAAATTAGTGAAGGCAGCGCATCAAAGGTGCGCACCTCGCTGCCCACCACGGTGCGCAACGCCGGTGGGCACCCGGGAGTGCTTCGAAGTGTGCTCCAAGGTGTTGCGTGCACGTTGTCGGAGCCCGGTTTGCCCCGGGTGCGCACCTCGCGTGCACCTTCGTCGGGGTGGGCACCTTGGCTTGGTTTGCCCCGGCTGCGCTCCGAAGCGGGGTTATTGGAGCGCCGCCTCTTTTTTTGTCGGAGCGTTTGGTGGGGTTTCTCGCATTGGCTCTTCCGAGGCCCGGTTGCCACCCTGGCGCGCACGAAGTCGGAAGTAGGGTTAATTGCCCGGGTGCGCACCTTTGCCAGGGTGGCACCTTACCTGGGCTGCGCACCAGGGCGGGCTCAAGATGGCACGCGCGTTCCGTTTTTTTCACTATCTTTCAAAACGGAAATTTTAAAATCTCCTTTTTTTTTTGCCTTTTCTGGAAATTAGTGAAGGCAGCGCATCAAAGGTGCGCACCTCGCTGCCCACCTTGGTGTGCTCTGAGGTGCGCACCCGGGAGCGCTACGAAGTGTGCTCCAAGGTGCGGCGTGCACGTTGTCGGAGCCCGGTTTGCCCCGGGTGCGCACCTCGCCTGCACCTTGGCCGGGGTGGGCACCTTGGCTGGGTTTGCCCAGGGTGCGCTCCGAAGCGGGGTTACTGGAGCGCCCCCTCTTTTTTTGTCAGAGAGTTTGGTGGGGTTTCTCGCATTGGCTCTTCCCAGGCCCGGTTGTTGGGTGCGCTCCCACCCTGGCGCGCGCGAAGTTGGAAGTTGGGTTAATTGCCCGGGCGCGCACCTTCGCCAGGGTGGGCACCTTGGTGCGCAAACCTTGGCTGGGCTGCGCACCAGGGCGGGCTCAAGATGGCACCAGCATTCCCTTTTTCTCACTATCTTTCAAAACGGAAATTTTAAAATCTCGTTTTTTTTTTGCCTTTTATGGAAATTAGTGAAGGCATCGCATCAAAGGTGCGCACCTCGCTGCCCACCTTGGTGTGCTCCGAGGTGCCCACCACGGTGCGCAACGCCGGTGCGAACCCGGGAGCGCCCCGATGTGTGCTCCAAGGTGCGGCGTGCACGAAGTCGGACCCCGGTTTGCCCCGGGTGCGCACCTCGCGTGCACCTTGGTGCGCACACCTTGGCTGGGTTGCGCGGCCTGGTGGGCACCATGGTGCGCACCAAGGAGCGCTCCGAAGTGTGCTCCAAGGTGCGGCGTGCACGAAGTCGGAGCCCGGTTTGCCCCGGGTGCGCACCTTCGCCGCGGTGGGCACCATGGCGTGCACGAAGTCGGAGCCCGGTTTGCCCCGGGTGCGCACCTCGCGTGCACCTTCGCCGGGGTGGGCACCTCGGCTGGGTTGCGCGCCCTGGTGCGCACCAAGGAGCGCTCTGAAGTGTGCTCCAAGGTGCGGCGTGCACGAAGTCGGAGCCCGGTTTGCCCCGGGTGTGCACCTCGCGTGCACCTTCGCTGCGGTGGGCACCTTGGCTGGGTTGCGCGCCTTGGTGGGCACCATGCAGTGCACGAAGTCGGAGCCCGGTTTGCCCCGGGCGCGCACCTCCGCCAGGGTGGGCACCTTGGTGCGCACAACTTGCCTGGGCTGCGCACCAGGAAGGGCTCAAGATGGCACCCGCGTTCCGTTTTTTTCACTATCTTTCAGAACGGAAATTTTAAAATATCGTTTTTTTTTGCCTTTTCTGGAAATTAGTGAAGGCAGCGCATCAAAGGTGCGCAACGCTGGTGCGAACCTGGGAGCGCTCCGATGTGTGCTCCAAGGTGCGGCGTGCACGAAGTCGGACCCCGGTTTGCCCCGGGTGCGCACCTCGCGTGCACCTTGGTGCGCACACCTTGGCTGGGTTGCGCGCCCTGGTGGGCACCATGGTGCGCACCAAGGAGCGCTCCGAAGTGTGCTCCAAGGTGCGGCGTGCACGAAGTCGGAGCCCGGTTTGCCCCGGGTGCGCACCTCGCGTGCACCTTCGCCGCGGTGGGCACCATGGCGTGCACGAAGTCGGAGCCCGGTTTGCCCCGGGTGCGCACCTCGCGTGCACCTTCGCCGGGGTGGGCACCTTGGTGTGCAGACCTTGGCTGGGTTGCGCGCCCTGGTGGGCACCATGGTGCGCACCAAGGAGCGCTCCGAAGTGTGCTCCAAGGTGCGGCCTGCACGAAGTCGGAGCCCGGTTTGCCCCGGGTGTGCACCTCGGGTGGGCACCTTGGTGCGCATGCCTTGCCTGGGCTGCGCACCAGGGCGGGCTCAAGATGGCACCCGCGTTCCTTTTTTTTCACTATCTTTCAAAACGGAAATTTTAAAATCTCATTTTTTTTTGCCTTTTTCTGGAAATTAGTGAAGGCAGCGCATCAAAGGTGCGCACCTCGCTGCCCACCACGGTGCGCAACGCCGGTGGGCACCCGGGAGTGCTTCGAAGTGTGCTCCAAGGTGCTGCGTGCACGTTGTCGGAGCCCGGTTTGCCCCGGGTGCGCACCTCGCGTGCACCTTCGTCGGGGTGGGCACCTTGGCTGGGTTTGCCCCGGCTGCGCTCCGAAGCGGGGTTATTGGAGCGCCGCCTCTTTTTTTGTCGGAGCGTTTGGTGGGGTTTCTCGCATTGGCTCTTCCGAGGCCCGGTTGCCACCCTGGCGCGCACGAAGTCGGAAGTAGGGTTAATTGCCCGGGTGCGCACCTTTGCCAGGGTGGGCACCTTACCTGGGCTGCGCACCAGGGCGGGCTCAAGATGGCACGCGCGTTCCGTTTTTTTCACTATCTTTCAAAACGGAAATTTTAAAATCTCCTTTTTTTTTTGCCTTTTCTGGAAATTAGTGAAGGCAGCGCATCAAAGGTGCGCACCTCGCTGCCCACCTTGGTGTGCTCTGAGGTGCGCACCCGGGAGCGCTACGAAGTGTGCTCCAAGGTGCGGCGTGCACGTTGTCGGAGCCCGGTTTGCCCCGGGTGCGCACCTCGCCTGCACCTTGGCCGGGGTGGGCACCTTGGCTGGGTTTGCCCAGGGTGCGCTCCGAAGCGGGGTTACTGGAGCGCCCCCTCTTTTTTTGTCAGAGCGTTTGGTGGGGTTTCTCGCATTGGCTCTTCCCAGGCCCGGTTGTTGGGTGCGCTCCCACCCTGGCGCGCGCGAAGTTGGAAGTTGGGTTAATTGCCCGGGCGCGCACCTTCGCCAGGGTGGGCACCTTGGTGCGCACACCTTGGCTGGGCTGCGCACCAGGGCGGGCTCAAGATGGCACCAGCATTCCCTTTTTCTCACTATCTTTCAAAACGGAAATTTTAAAATCTCGTTTTTTTTTTGCCTTTTATGGAAATTAGTGAAGGCATCGCATCAAAGGTGCGCACCTCGCTGCCCACCTTGGTGTGCTCCGAGGTGCCCACCACGGTGCGCAACGCCGGTGCGAACCCGGGAGCGCCCCGATGTGTGCTCCAAGGTGCGGCGTGCACGAAGTCGGACCCCGGTTTGCCCCGGGTGCGCACCTCGCGTGCACCTTGGTGCGCACACCTTGGCTGGGTTGCGCGGCCTGGTGGGCACCATGGTGCGCACCAAGGAGCGCTCCGAAGTGTGCTCCAAGGTGCGGCGTGCACGAAGTCGGAGCCCGGTTTGCCCCGGGTACGCACCTCGCGTGCACCTTCGCCGGGGTGGGCACCTCGGCTGGGTTGCGCGCCCTGGTGCGCACCAAGGAGCGCTCCGAAGTGTGCTCCAAGGTGCGGCGTGCACGAAGTCGGAGCCCGGTTTGCCCCGGGTGCGCACCTTCGCCGCGGTGCGCACCATGGCGTGCACGAAGTCGGAGCCCGGTTTGCCCCGGGTGCGCACCTCGCGTGCACCTTCGGCGGGGTTGCGCGCCCTGGTGGGCACCATGGTGCGCACCAAGGAGCGCTCCGAAGTGTGCTCCAAGGTGCGGCGTGCACGAAGTCGGAGCCCGGTTTGCCCCGGGTGCGCACCTCGCGTGCACCTTCGGCGGGGTTGCGCGCCCTGGTGGGCACCATGGTGCGCACCAAGGAGCGCTCCGAAGTGTGCTCCAAGGTGCGGCGTGCACGAAGTCGGAGCCCGGTTTGCCCCGGGTGCGCACCTCGCGTGCACCTTCGCCGCGGTGGGCACCATGGCGTGCACGAAGTCGGAGCCCGGTTTGCCCCGGGTGCGCACCTCGCGTGCACCTTCGCCGGGGTGGGCACCTCGGCTGGGTTGCGCGCCCTGGTGCGCACCAAGGAGCGCTCCGAAGTGTGCTCCAAGGTGCGGCGTGCACGAAGTCGGAGCCCGGTTTGCCCCGGGTGCGCACCTCGCGTGCACCTTCGCCAGGGTGGGCACCTCGGTGCGCACACCTTCTCAATGTTTTCTTGCCTTTTCTGGAAATTGGTGAAGGCAGCGCATCAAAGGTGCGCACCTCGGTGTGCTCCGAGGTGCGAACCCGAGAGCGCTCCGAGGTGCCCACGAAGTCGAAAGTCGGGTTAATTGCATTGTTTTCCCCGGGTGCGCTCCGAGGTGCGCAACATCGGCGCGCACCAAGGAGGGCTCCGAAGTGTGCTCCAAGGTGCGCACGATGGCGTGCACCTCTGGTGCGCACGATTCGGAGCTCAGTTTGACCGGGGTGCGCACACCTTGGCTGGGTTGCGCACCTTTTGTGCGCTCCAAGGTGCGCACGAAGTCGGAGCTCGGTTTGCCCCGGGTGCGCACCTTCGCCAGGGTGCGCACCTTGATGCGCACGCCTTGGCTGGGCTGCGCACCTTGGTGGGCGCCATGGTGCGCACCTTTCGTGCGCTCCAAGGTGCGCACGAAGTCGGAGCTCGGTTTGCCCCGGGTGCGCACCTTGGTGGGCGCCATGGTGCACTCCGAGGTGCCCAAGATTGGTGCGCACCAAGGAGCGCTCCGAAGTGCGCTCCAAGGTGCGCGCGAAGTCGAAAGTTGGGTTAATTGTCCGGTTTGCCTCGGGTGCGCACCTTGCGTGCACCTTCGCCAGGGTGGGCGCCTTGGTGCGCACACCTTGGCTGGGCTGCGCACACCTTGGCACCCGCGTTTCCTTCATTTTAAATTTTTTTTTTTTACAATCTCTCAAGTGGGAAATTCTATAATCTCAACTTTTTTTGCCTTTTCAGGAAACTTTTGAATGGAGCGCATCATTGGTGCGCTCCGAAGTGTGCTCCAAAGCTCTCTCCAGCTGCGTGCACCTGCCCCGGCCGCGCACCCGGCCCCGCCCAGCTTCGCTCACCTGTCCCGGGCGTCTGGTGCGGAACCTTAGAGTAAGAAACATCACCGTGCACCTTGGCCAACGTGCGCGACTCGACCGAGCGCGCACTGGCCGAGGTGCACACCGATTTCACCTGGGTGCGCGCGCAGCACCTCGGGCGCACCGGGGTGCGCGCACAACGCCCGGGTTGCACCGTGGCCTGTGTGCTCGGGGCGCCTCGGGTGCGCGCTCGGTGTCGCCCCCGCGCGCGCGGTAGTGCGGGCAGCGCACCCCGGCCCGGCCCGGCCCCGACGAGAACGCAAACGGGCAAAAGGTTTATTCAAATAGCATTGCGACGCCCGGCGAAAAACTAAAAAAGGGTGCAACACCGGGACTTCCCGGGAGGTCACCCATCCCAGTACTACTCCGGCCCAAGCGCGCTTAACTGCGGAGTTCTGATGGGATCCGGTGCACTAACGCTGGTATGATCGCACCCGTTATGAGCTTGTCGCAGTGTGTACTTAGCAAACCGCGACCCACGTGCGAATCCACCCCGGCCACCCACCCCCGTCGAGGTGCACACCCTCCCTCGCGAAGTGCGCCCCGTTCGCCAAGTGTGAGCCCTGCCCGGGTGCGCGCACCTTGCTAGGGCGTCGGGTGTGCACCCGGCCCGGCCTACGTGCGTGCACCTGGAGGGGGCGTCGTGTGCGTGCAGTGTCCCGTCTGCAACGCGGTGCCCACACACCACCTCGGGCGCAACGACCTGCGCTCACATGTGGGCCGAGTGCACCTTGGTGCATGTTCGGGGCGCCTCGGGTGCACGCTCGATCTTGCCCCGGTGCACCAAGGCGCTCGGTTTGCCCCGGGTGCGCACTTGGTGCAAGGTGGGCACCCAAAATAGGGATCAAGCACCAAAACACAAGTTTCGGGATGCAAAATGGGACCCAAGGACCACAAATGCGTTCCAAGACCCATGATGGGTCCACGAGAACAAAAATGTGTTCCGAGACTTAATAAACAAATATTGGGTTTTAGGAGAAGAAACATGCTCTGATGCCCAAAACGAGAATCGACCCCGAAAAGGCCACAGGCCAAAAGTGGGATGCGAGACAAAAAAAAATGGGACCCGAGGACCAAAATTGGGTTCCCAGGTCGAAGACAGGGCAACCGGACAAGAAACGACCTCTAAGGCTCGAAATGAGTCCCGACGACTAAAACTTGACAAGAAGCACCCATCAGGCACCCAACTCGACACCCATGGGATGCCGACCCACCCGGGCTTCCACCTAGCACACCTTGGCACCCACCCACCCTCGCACCCAACCTCGCACCCAACTTAGCACCTTTGAACCCACATTGGCACTCACCCTGACCCTGGCACCTTGGAACCCACATTGGCACTCACCTTGACCCTGGCACCCACCTTTGCACTCACCTTGGGACCCACCCTGGCTCCCACCTCGGCACCCACCCAGACACCCACCTTGGTTCCTTGGCACCCACCTTGGATCCTTGGCACCCACCCCGACACCCACCTTGGCACGCAACTTGGCTACTTGCCACCCACCTTGGCTCCTTGACGCCCACCCCGACAACCACCCCGTGACCTACCCTGGCTAGGGTTGGTGCACACCCACCCTGGTGCCCACCTTGGCACCCACCCTATGACCCACCTTGGCACGCACCTTAGTACCCACCCCGTTACCCACCCTAGGACCCACCCCGTGACCCACCTTGGCCAGGGTGGGTGCACCCACCCTGGTGCCCACCTTGGCACCCACCCATCCTAGCACCCAGCCTGTGACCGGGCTTGGAACCCAACCTTGCACCCGCACCCGTCTTGGCCAGTGTGGGTGCGCACCCATCCTGGCACCCACGTTGTGACACACCCTTTAACCCACGCACCCTAGCACCCACGTTGGCACCCACCTTGGAACCCAACCTAGCAACTTGGCACCCACCCCGTGACCCACCTTGGCATCCACCATAGCAGTCGCCGACTTGGCACCCACCTCGGCACCCACCTTGACACTTGTGGACCCACCTTGCCACTCACCCTAGCATCGACCCATCCTAGCACCCACCCTGGCACCTTTGCACCCTAGCACTCACCCATCCTAGCACCTAACCTGTGACCCACCTTGACACTCACCCTCGCACCCACCTTGGAACCCAACCTAGCACCCACCCACCCTGACACCAACCCTAGCACCTACCCACCCTTGCACCCACCCTGTGACCCATCTTGGCACCCACCCATCCTACCACTCAACCTATCACCCACCTTCTCACCCACCTTGGCATCCACCTTAGCACCCACCCACACTGGCACCTTGGCACCCACCTCGGGCAAGGTGGGTGCACACCCACCCTGGCACCCAATTTAGAACCCACCGAGCATGTTACCCACCTTGGCACCCACATTGCAGCCCACCCTAGTACCCACCCTATGACCCACATTGGCATCCACACCCTAGCACCCAGGCACCTCGACACCCGCCTTGACACCCACCCTAGCACTGAACCTGTGACCCACCTTGGAACTCACCCTAGAACCCACCCACCCTGTGAACCACCTTGGCATCCACCTTAGCACCCACCCACCTTGGCACCCACTCTAGCACTCACCCATCCTAACACCCAACTTGTTACCCACCTTGGCACCCGCCCTCGCGTCCACCTTGAAACCCACCCTAGCACCCACCCACGCAGGAGCCCACCTTGGCACCCAACCTAACACCCACGCATCCTGGCACCCAACTTGTGACCCACCTTGGAACCCACCCTAGTACCCACCTTTGAACCCACTATATCACCAACCCACCTTGGCACCCACCCTATGACCCTCTTTGGAATCCACCCTAGCACGCACCCACCCTGGCACCCACCATGGAGCGCACCCTAGCACCCACCCACCTCGGCACGCACCTCAACACCCACCTTGGTGTGCGCACTGCGCCAACCTCTCAAAGACCCTATGTGGTGCGCTCCAAAGTGTACACCTTTGGTGCGCTCCAAGGTGCGCACCTTTGGTGCACACCGAGGTGCACACCAAAGTGTGCACCGAGGTGAGCACCAAAGTGCACTCCAGGGTGCACACCAAGGCGTGCACCTTTGGTGCGGTCAATGCAAACGAATTCGGAAGTTGGGGTCGATGTCCTAATCGCTGCTGCAGACTACACGTATGAGAATCGGACAAATAGCTTTATATAGGGGAGGTGTTGCGTTTGATGGGTCGACTCCCCTGGTTGTGTGCACTGCACCAACTTCAAAGACCCTGTCTTGTTTAAGAAGTCAAAAGTTGGGGTGGATGTCCTAATCATTGCTGCAGTCTACGCATGTATGAGAATCAGACAAATAGCTTATATAGGGGAGGTGTTGCATTCGGTGGGTTGACTCCCCTGGTTGTGCGCACTGCGCCAACCTCAAAGACCCCGCATAGCAGAAGAAGTCGGAAGTCGGATTTTGGTGAGCACCAAGGCGTGCACCTTTGGTGCGGTCAACGCAGACGAATTCAGAAGTTGGGGTGGATGTCCTAATCGTTGTTGCAGGCTACACATGTATGAGAATCAGACAAATAGCTTATATAGGGGAGGTGTTGGGTTTGATGGGTCAACTCCCTTGGTTGTGCGCATTACGCCAACCTCAAAGACCTTGTTTTCGTTAAGAAGTCAAAAGTTGGGGTCAATGTCCTAATGGCTCCTGCAGGCTACACATGTATGAGAATCGGACAAATAGCTTATATAGGGGAGGTGTTGGGTTTGATGGGTCGACTCCCCTGGTTGTGCGCATTACGTCAACCTCAAAGACCTTGTTTTCGTTAAGAAGTCAAAAGTTGGGGTCGATGTCCTAATTGCTCCTGTAGACTACACATGTATGAGAATCAGACAAATAGCTTATATAGGGGAGGTGTTGGGTTTGATGGGTTGACTCCCCTAGTTGTTCGCATTACACCAACCTCAAAGACCTTGTTTTCGTTTAGAAGCCGAAAGTTGGGGTCGATGTCCTAATTGCTCCTGCAGGCTACGCATGTATGAGAATCAGACAAATAGCTTATATAGGGGAGGTGTTGGGTTTGATGGGTCGACTCCCCTGGTTGTGCGCATTGCGCCAACCTCAAAGACCCTGCATTGCGGATGAAGTCGAAAGTCAGAGTTTGGTGTGCTACAAGGTGTGGTCGAAGGTGCTCACCTAGGTGTGCACCTTTGGAGCACAGGAAAAGTGCCCTCCAAAAGTGCGCACCTTTGGAGTGCACAAAAGTGCCCTCCAAAAGTGCGCACCTTTGGAGCGCAGAAAAGTGCCCTCCAAAAAGTGCCCTCCAAAAGTGCGCACCTTTGGAGCGCAGAAAAGTGCCCTCCAAAAAGTGCCCTCCAAAAGTGCGCACCTTTGGAGCGCAGAAAAGTGCCCTCCAAAAAGTGCCCTCCAAAAGTGCGCACCTTTGGAGCGCAGAAAAGTGCCCTCCAAAAAGTGCCCTCCAAAAGTGCGCACCTTTGGAGCGCAGAAAAGTGCCCTCCAAAAAGTGCCCTCCAAAAGTGCGCACCTTTGGAGCGCAGAAAAGTGCCCTCCAAAAAGTGCCCTCCAAAAGTGCGCACCTTTGGAGCGCAGAAAAGTGCCCTCCAAAAAGTGCCCTCCAAAAGTGCGCACCTTTGGAGCGCAGAAAAGTGCCCTCCAAAAAGTGCCCTCCAAAAGTGCGCACCTTTGGAGCGCAGAAAAGTGCCCTCCAAAAAGTGCCCTCCAAAAGTGCGCACCTTTGGAGCGCAGAAAAGTGCCCTCCAAAAAGTGCCCTCCAAAAGTGCGCACCTTTGGAGCGCAGAAAAGTGCCCTCCAAAAAGTGCCCTCCAAAAGTGCGCACTTTTGGTGCGCACCAAGGCGCTGGTTCGGTCGTTGCAGGCGAGTTCGGAAGTTGGGGTCGATGTCCTGAGCGGAGGTGCAAACTACACAGGTGTCGGAATCGGACAAATAGCTTATATAGGGGAGGTGTATGCTTCGATGGGTCGACTCCCCAGGTTGAGCGCACCGCGCCAACCTCAAAGACCCTACGGTATGGATGAAGTCGGAAGTTGGGTCCGATGACCGATTCGATTAGTAGGTATGCTCATGAGGTCGGAATTTGGGTCCGATGACCTGCCATGTGCAGGAAGGCGAATGTTGACACTGTGCGTTGCAAGGTGCACACCAAGGCGCTGGTGCGGTCTTTTTAGTCGAGTTCGGAAGTTGGGGTCGATGTCCTGATCGGAGGTGCAAGCTACACAGGTGTGGGAATCGGACAAATAGCTTATATAGGGGAGGTGTATGCTTCGTTGGGTCGACTCCCCGGGTTGAGCGCACCGCGCCAACCTCAAAGACCCTACGGTATGGATGAAGTCGGAAGTTGGGTCCGATGACCGATTCGATATGTAGGCATACTCGCGAGGTCGGAATTTGGGTCCGATGACCTGCCACGTGCAGGAAGGCGAATGTTGGCACTGTGCGTTGCAAGGTGCGCACCAAGGCGCTGGTTCGGTCGTTGGAGGCGAGTTCGGAAGTTGGGGTCGATGTCTTGATCGGAGGTGCAAACTACACAGGTGTGGGAATCGGACAAATAGCTTATATAGGGGAGGTGTATGCTTCGTTGGGTCGACTCCCCGGGTTGAGCGCACCGCGCCAACCTCAAAGACCCTACGGTATGGATGAAGTCGGAAGTTGGGTCCGATGACCGATTCGATATGTAGGCATACTCGCGAGGTCGGAATTTGGGTCCGATGACCTGCCATGTGCAGGAAGGCGAATGTTGGGACTGTGCGTCGCAAGGTGCGCACCAAGGCGCTGGTGCCGTCGTTGCAGTCGAGTTCGGAAGTTGGGGTCGATGTCCTGGTCAGAGGTGCAAACTACACAGGTGTGGGAATCGGACAAATAGCTTATATAGGGGAGGTGTATGCTTCGATGGGTCGACTCCCTGGGTTGAGCGCACCGCGCCAACCTCAAAGACCCTACAGTATGGATGAAGTCGGAAGTTGGGTCCGATGACCGATTCGATACGTAGGCATATTGGCGAGGTCTGAATTTGTGTCCGATGACCTGCCATGCGCAGGAAGGCGGAATTTGGGTCCGATGACCGAGTTGATGGCGTGCCATGCGCAGAAAGGCGGAATTTGGGTCCGATGACCGAGTTGATGTTGATGGCCCGCCATGCACAGGAAGGCGGAATTTGGGTCCGATGACCGATTTGAAGGCGTGCCATACGCAAAAAGGCGGAGTTTGGGTCCGATGACCGAGTTGATATTGATGGCCCGCCATGCGCAGGAAGGCGGAATTTGGGTCCGATGACCTGACATACGCATGGAGTCCGACTCGGGGGCCGATGTTCGATTCGATGACTTGCATTGTGGGTAAAGTCGGAAGTTGTGGTCTTTGACCCGATTCGATGACCAGACTTCGGCTGCTTGAGAATCGGACAAATAACTTATATAGGGGAGGTAGTGTTCTCGAGCATCCTCCCCCCGTGCCCGTTTATGTCGATTGATGCTGGTGCTCGACTGGTTGGAGCGCTCGGATGCAAAAATCTTGCACCAGGATTTATCGATTGTGATGGACACGGCAAGTCTCCTGATTGCTATGCAGGAGCTCATCGTGAATCTCTATGCGGCCTTGGTATGGACTCGACCTGCGGAATGGTTCGGCAATGGTAGTCGCTCCAACACGTCCTTGCAATGGCCACAGAGGTGATTCGACTAGAGCTCCAGTCTAGCTTTTGGGTTGCTTGGCGGACTGGTATAGCCGCGATCGAGTTCCGGCCATGAACGTTTTAGATAGCTCTTGGGCTTTCTGGGACGGAAGTCGGAAGTTTGGGCTGTTGTCCGATTTGATGACCATTCTTCGGATGTGTGAGAATCGGACAAATAACTTATATAGGGGACTGTGTTGTCTCACGCAGCCCCCTCCGTGCCCCTCTATCTCGACCGATGTTGGTGCTTGAAAGGGTTGGGATCGCTCGGATTTATAAACGTGCACCACCATTTGTCGAGTGTGAGGGACGCGGCAGGTCTCCTAAATGCTATGCGGGCGCTCTCTGAGAATCTCTATCCGGCCTCGACACAGACTAGTCTTGCTGAATGGTTTGGCACTGGTAGTCGATCCAACACGTCGTTGTTGTGGCCGCCTAGGCGATTCGATTCGAGCCCCCGTCTAGCTTTTGGGTTGCTTGGCGGATTTTGCCCTATCCGCAAGTGAGCTCGGTCCCTAAACGTTCGAGAAACCCGATTGCTATGCGCCGACTCTCTTTCTTGCGAGCCTCCATCTAGCTTTTGGGTCTCTACGGAACGGAAGTCGGAATCTGGGACCGTTGTTTGATTCGACGAGGCAGACTACGGTTGTGCGAGAATCGGACAAATAACTTATATAGGGGAGGTGTTGACTGGAGCATTCTCCCCCGTGCCCCTCTAACTCGACCAATGCTGGCGCTCGAACGGTGGTAGCGCTCGGATTTTCATTGAGCGCCAGCATTGGTCGATTTAGAGGGGCATGCGAGATTCCCGAATGCTATGCGAGGGCTCTAACGGAAATGTCTATTGGTTTCGGTATGGATGCAATTGCGAGTGGTTCGGCAAAGGTAGTCGTTCCGATGCGTCCATGTCGTGGCCAAATCGATAATTCGATTTGAGCCCTCGTATAGCATTTGGGTCTCTCGATGTGATTCCGCATTCCAGTCCCTTTGGGCACTGCTTGAGCCGCATCCCAGGGGGTTCCCTTCCCAATAATCTGCCTCGCAACCCGATTGCTATGCGGTGAGGCTCCTCGGCCGCCTCGGAACTATCTGTGTATCAGACGCATCGCGGGATAAGGGGTTGGCAACGGTAGTCGCCCCAAGCGCGTCCGATGCTTGGACCATTCCGAGGCGGCCCTGAAGCCTCTTCCGTCTAGCCGTTGGGTCCTTCTCGCCGCATCCCTCGCCTCGCACCCCGATTGCTATGCGGTGAGGCTCCTCGGCCGCCTCGGAACTATCTGTGTATCGGACGCGTCGCGGGATAAGGGGTTGTCACTGGTAGTCGCCCCAAGCGCGTCCGATGCTTGGACCATTCCGAGGCGGCCCTGAAGCCTCTTCCGTCTAGCCGTTGGGTCCTTCTCGCCGCATCCCTCGCCTCGCACCCCGATTGCTATGCGGTGAGGCTCCTCGGCCGCCTCGGAACTATCTGTGTATCGGACGCGTCGCGGGATAAGGGGTTGTCACTGGTAGTCGCCCCAAGCGCGTCCGATGCTTGGACCATTCCGAGGCGGCCCTGAAGCCTCTTCCGTCTAGCCGTTGGGTCCTTCTCGCCGCATCCCTCGCCTCGCACCCCAATTGCTATGCGGTGAGGCTCCTCGGCCGCCTCGGAACTATCTGTGTATCGGACGCGTCGCGGGATAAGGGGTTGTCATTGGTAGTCGCCCCAAGCGCGTCCGATGCTTGGACCATTCCGAGGCGGCCCTGAAGCCTCTTCCGTCTAGCCGTTGGGTCCTTCTCGCCGCATCCCTCGCCTCGCACCCCGATTGCTATGCGGTGAGGCTCCTCGGCCGCCTCGGAACTATCTGTGTATCGGACGCGTCGCGGGATAAGGGGTTGTCACTGGTAGTCGCCCCAAGCGCGTCCGATGCTTGGACCATTCCGAGGCGGCCCTGAAGCCTCTTCCGTCTAGCCGTTGGGTCCTTCTCGCCGCATCCCTCGCCTCGCACCCCGATTGCTATGCGGTGAGGCTCCTCGGCCGCCTCGGAACTATCTGTGTATCGGACGCGTCGCGGGATAAGGGGTTGTCACTGGTAGTCGCCCCAAGCGCGTTCGATGCTTGGACCATTCCGAGGCGGCCCTGAAGCCTCTTCCGTCTAGCCGTTGGGTCCTTCTCGCCGCATCCCTCGCCTCGCACCCCGATTGCTATGCGGTGAGGCTCCTCGGCCGCCTTGGAACTATCTGTGTATCGGACGCGTCGCGGGATAAGGGGTTGTCACTGGTAGTCGCCCCAAGCGCGTCCGATGCTTGGACCATTCCGAGGCGGACCCGAAGCCTCTTCCGTCTAGCCGTTGGGTCCTTCTCGCCGCATCCTTCGCCTCGCACCCCGATTGCTATGCGGTGAGGCTCCTCGGCCGCCTCGGAACTATCTGTGTATCGGACGCGTCGCGGGATAAGGGGTTGTCACTGGTAGTCGCCCCAAGCGCGTCCGATGCTTGGACCATTCCGAGGCGGACCCGAAGCCTCTTCCGTCTAGCCGTTGGGTCCTTCTCGCCGCATCCCTCGCCTCGCACCCCGATTGCTATGCGGTGAGGCTCCTCGGCCGCCTTGGAACTATCTGTGTATCGGACGCGTCGCGGGATAAGGGGTTGTCACTGGTAGTCGCCCCAAGCGCGTCCGATGCTTGGACCATTCCGAGGCGGACCCGAAGCCTCTTCCGTCTAGCCGTTGGGTCCTTCTCGCCGCATCCCTCGCCTCGCACCCCGATTGCTATGCGGTGAGGCTCCTCGGCCGCCTTGGAACTATCTGTGTATCGGACGCGTCGCGGGATAAGGGGTTGTCACTGGTAGTCGCCCCAAGCGCGTCCGATGCTTGGACCATTCCGAGGCGGACCCGAAGCCTCTTCCGTCTAGCCGTTGGGTCCTTCTCGCCGCATCCCTCGCCTCGCACCCCGATTGCTATGCGGTGAGGCTCCTCGGCCGCCTTGGAACTATCTGTGTATCGGACGCGTCGCGGGATAAGGGGTTGTCACTGGTAGTCGCCCCAAGCGCGTCCGATGCTTGGACCATTCCGAGGCGGCCCCGAAGCCTCTTCCGTGTAGCCGTTGGGTCCTTCTCGCCGCATCCCTCGCCTCGCACCCCGATTGCTATGCGGTGAGGCTCCTCGGCCGCCTTGGAACTATCTGTGTATCGGACGCGTCGCGGGATAAGGGGTTGTCACTGGTAGTCGCCCCAAGCGCGTCCGATGCTTGGACCATTCCGAGGCGGCCCCGAAGCCTCTTCCGTGTAGCCGTTGGGTCCTTCTCGCCGCATCCCTCGCCTCGCACCCCGATTGCTATGCGGTGAGGCTCCTCGGCCGCCTTGGAACTATCTGTGTATCGGACGCGTCGCGGGATAAGGGGTTGTCACTGGTAGTCGCCCCAAGCGCGTCCGATGCTTGGACCATTCCGAGGCGGACCTGAAGCCTCTTCCCTCTAGCCGTTGGGGCTTTCTCGCCGCATCCCTCGCCTCGCACCCTGATTGCTATGCTGTGAGGCTCCTCGGCCGCCTTGGAACTATCTGTGTATCGGACGCATCGCGGGATAAGGGGTTGGCAGTGGTAGTCGCCCCAAGCGCATCCGATGCTTGGACCATTCCGAGGCGGCCCTGCAGCCTCTTCCGTCTAGCCGTTGGGGCCATCTCGCCGCATCCCCCACCTCGCACCACGATTGCTATGCGGTGAGGCTCCTTGGCCGCCTCGGAACTATCTGTGTATCGGACGCATCGCGGGATAAGGGGTTGTCACTGGTAGTCGCCCCAAGCGCGTCCGATGCTTGGACTATTCCGAGGCGGCCCTGCAGCCTCTTCCGTCTAGCCGTTGGGGCCATCTCGCTGCATCCCCCACCTCCTCGGCCGCCTCGGAACTATCTGTGTATCGGACGCATCGCGGGATAAGGGGTTGGCAGTGGTAGTCGCCCCAAGCGCGTCCGATGCTTGGACTATTCCGAGGCAGCCCTGCAGCCTCTTCCGTCTAGCCTTTGGGGCCATCTCGCCGCATCCCTCGCCTCGCACCCCGATTGCTATGCGGTGAGGCTCCTCGGCCGCCTGGGAACTATCTTCGTATCGGACGCATCGCGGGATAAGGGGTTGTCACTGGTAGTCGCCCCAAGCGCGTCCGATGCTTGGACTATTCCGAGGCGGCCCTGTGGCCTCTTCCGTCTAGCCGTTGGGGCCATCTCGCCGCATCCCCCACCTCGCACCCCGATTGCTATGCGGTGAGGCTCTTCGGCCGCCTTGGAACTATCTTCGTATCGGACGCATCGCGGGATAAGGGGTTGTCACTGGTAGTGGCCCCAAGCGCGTCCGATGCTTGGACTATTCCGAGGCGGCCCTGCAGCCTCTTCCGTCTAGCCGTTGGGGCCATCTCGCCGCATCCCCCACCTCGCACCCCGATTGCTATGCGGTGAGGCTCCTCGGCCGCCTTGGAACTATCTTCGTATCGGACGCATCGCGGGATAAGGGGTTGTCACTGGTAGTCGCCCCAAGCGCGTCCGATGCTTGGACTATTCCGACGCGGCCCTGTGGCCTCTTCCGTCTAGCCGTTGGGGCCATCTCGCCGCATCCCCCACCTCGCACCCCGATTGCTATGCGGTGAGGCTCCTCGGCCGCCTTGGAACCATCTTCGTATCGGACGCATCGCGGGATAGGGGGCTGTCACTGGTAGTCGCCCCAAGCGTGTCCGATGCTTGGACCATTCCTAGGCGGCCCTGAAGCCTCTTCCGTCTAGCCGTTGGGGCCTTCCCGCCCCATCCCTCGCCTCGCACCCCCGATTGCTATGCGGTGAGGCTCCTCGGCCGCCTTGGAACCATCTGTGTATCGGACGCATCGCGGGATAAGGGGTTGGCACTGGCAGTCGCCCCAAGCGCGTCCGATGCTTGGACCATTCCGAGGTGGCCCTGAAGCCTCTTCCGTCTAGCCGTTGGGGCCTTCCCGCCCCATCCCTCGCCTCGCACCCCGATTGATATGCGGTGAGGCTCCTCGGCCGCCTTGGAACTATCTGTGTATCGGACGCATCGCGGGATAAGGGGTTGGCACTGGTAGTCGTCCCAATCGCATCCGATGCTTGGACCATTCCGAGGCGGCCCTGCAGCCTCTTCCGTTTAGCCGTCGGGGCCTTCCCGCCGCATCCCTCGCCTCGCATCCCGATTCCTATGCAGTGAGTCTTCTCGGCCGCCGCGGAACTATACCTGTTATTGCTACTGCATCCTTCGGCTGGTAACCTCCTCTGCCGCCTTGGAACGTTCTCTTTGTCGGACGCGTCGCGGGATAAGGGGTTGGCACTGGTAGTCGCCCCAAGCGCGCCCGATGCATAGACCGCTCCGAGTCGACCTTGCTTTCAGCCTCTCACATGCATAGACCTCTCTGAGTCGACCCTGCAGCCTCTCACGTTTAGCCTTTGGAATCTCGCCTCACAACATGATTGCTATCCTTGATGCATCCCTTGCCTCGAGCCCTGATTGCTTTCTTGGCTGCATCCCTCCTCTCCTCACAGCCCGGTTGTCATCACTGCTTCATCCGTCGCTTCATGCATTCTGGCTGCTGGGCCCTTCCCACCGCACACCTCGATTGCTATCTCTTCTGCATCACACACCCCGATTGCTATCTCTGCTACATCCCTCGGCTCTCACTTCTGCATCCTTCGCCTCACACCTCGATTGCTATCAATGCTGCATCCGTAACCTCACACCCCGATTGCTATGCGGGGAGGCTCCTTGGCCGCCTTGGAAATTTCTGTGTGTCGGACGCACCGCGGGATAAGGGGTTGGCACTGGTAGTCGCCCCAAGTGCGCCCGATTCTTAGACCGCTTCGAGGTGACCTCGTAGCCTCTTTCGTCCAGGCTTCCTGCCTTCAACGCCCTTTTTACACCTCGATTTCTATGCGCGGGCTCGTTGGCGTCTATCACCTCTCTGCGAAGAGTGGCACGATGATTGTTGGGGTAAATCGTAGCAGTCCGATCTCTGGCCTTGGGCCATTGTGAGGGCTGATCGATTTCCTGTGCGCATCTCGTGTTCGCCCAGTAACAGACTCGACGACTTGTAATCGGTCTTGTTCCCGATTGTTCCTGGAGGTAGTCTTCGGAACTCTTGGATTTGACCTGTCACTCGAACTGTCCTCTTCCGAGGATGCTTGTGTGTGTGTGCTTGTGCCATTTCCTTGGCGGTATTAACGAGATATTAAAGAGCGGAGTGAGCGCCTCGCCCAGCTATGTTTGGGGCTCTCACTCCCTTACCCGGTGTGCGACCG
>NW_026729088.1:135000-167500 GCF_030272615.1 Cryptomeria japonica
GCCCGGTTTGCCCCGGGTGCGCACCTCGCGTGCACCTTCGCCGCGGTGGGCACCATGGCGTGCACGAAGTCGGAGCCCGGTTTGCCCCGGGTGCGCACCTCGCGTGCACCTTCGCCGGGGTGGGCACCTTGGTGTGCAGACCTTGGCTGGGTTGCGCGCCCTGGTGGGCACCATGGTGCGCACCAAGGAGCGCTCCGAAGTGTGCTCCAAGGTGCGGCCTGCACGAAGTCGGAGCCCGGTTTGCCCCGGGTGTGCACCTCGGGTGGGCACCTTGGTGCGCATGCCTTGCCTGGGCTGCGCACCAGGGCGGGCTCAAGATGGCACCCGCGTTCCTTTTTTTTCACTATCTTTCAAAACGGAAATTTTAAAATCTCATTTTTTTTTGCCTTTTTCTGGAAATTAGTGAAGGCAGCGCATCAAAGGTGCGCACCTCGCTGCCCACCACGGTGCGCAACGCCGGTGGGCACCCGGGAGTGCTTCGAAGTGTGCTCCAAGGTGCTGCGTGCACGTTGTCGGAGCCCGGTTTGCCCCGGGTGCGCACCTCGCGTGCACCTTCGTCGGGGTGGGCACCTTGGCTGGGTTTGCCCCGGCTGCGCTCCGAAGCGGGGTTATTGGAGCGCCGCCTCTTTTTTTGTCGGAGCGTTTGGTGGGGTTTCTCGCATTGGCTCTTCCGAGGCCCGGTTGCCACCCTGGCGCGCACGAAGTCGGAAGTAGGGTTAATTGCCCGGGTGCGCACCTTTGCCAGGGTGGGCACCTTACCTGGGCTGCGCACCAGGGCGGGCTCAAGATGGCACGCGCGTTCCGTTTTTTTCACTATCTTTCAAAACGGAAATTTTAAAATCTCCTTTTTTTTTTGCCTTTTCTGGAAATTAGTGAAGGCAGCGCATCAAAGGTGCGCACCTCGCTGCCCACCTTGGTGTGCTCTGAGGTGCGCACCCGGGAGCGCTACGAAGTGTGCTCCAAGGTGCGGCGTGCACGTTGTCGGAGCCCGGTTTGCCCCGGGTGCGCACCTCGCCTGCACCTTGGCCGGGGTGGGCACCTTGGCTGGGTTTGCCCAGGGTGCGCTCCGAAGCGGGGTTACTGGAGCGCCCCCTCTTTTTTTGTCAGAGCGTTTGGTGGGGTTTCTCGCATTGGCTCTTCCCAGGCCCGGTTGTTGGGTGCGCTCCCACCCTGGCGCGCGCGAAGTTGGAAGTTGGGTTAATTGCCCGGGCGCGCACCTTCGCCAGGGTGGGCACCTTGGTGCGCACACCTTGGCTGGGCTGCGCACCAGGGCGGGCTCAAGATGGCACCAGCATTCCCTTTTTCTCACTATCTTTCAAAACGGAAATTTTAAAATCTCGTTTTTTTTTTGCCTTTTATGGAAATTAGTGAAGGCATCGCATCAAAGGTGCGCACCTCGCTGCCCACCTTGGTGTGCTCCGAGGTGCCCACCACGGTGCGCAACGCCGGTGCGAACCCGGGAGCGCCCCGATGTGTGCTCCAAGGTGCGGCGTGCACGAAGTCGGACCCCGGTTTGCCCCGGGTGCGCACCTCGCGTGCACCTTGGTGCGCACACCTTGGCTGGGTTGCGCGGCCTGGTGGGCACCATGGTGCGCACCAAGGAGCGCTCCGAAGTGTGCTCCAAGGTGCGGCGTGCACGAAGTCGGAGCCCGGTTTGCCCCGGGTACGCACCTCGCGTGCACCTTCGCCGGGGTGGGCACCTCGGCTGGGTTGCGCGCCCTGGTGCGCACCAAGGAGCGCTCCGAAGTGTGCTCCAAGGTGCGGCGTGCACGAAGTCGGAGCCCGGTTTGCCCCGGGTGCGCACCTTCGCCGCGGTGCGCACCATGGCGTGCACGAAGTCGGAGCCCGGTTTGCCCCGGGTGCGCACCTCGCGTGCACCTTCGGCGGGGTTGCGCGCCCTGGTGGGCACCATGGTGCGCACCAAGGAGCGCTCCGAAGTGTGCTCCAAGGTGCGGCGTGCACGAAGTCGGAGCCCGGTTTGCCCCGGGTGCGCACCTCGCGTGCACCTTCGGCGGGGTTGCGCGCCCTGGTGGGCACCATGGTGCGCACCAAGGAGCGCTCCGAAGTGTGCTCCAAGGTGCGGCGTGCACGAAGTCGGAGCCCGGTTTGCCCCGGGTGCGCACCTCGCGTGCACCTTCGCCGCGGTGGGCACCATGGCGTGCACGAAGTCGGAGCCCGGTTTGCCCCGGGTGCGCACCTCGCGTGCACCTTCGCCGGGGTGGGCACCTCGGCTGGGTTGCGCGCCCTGGTGCGCACCAAGGAGCGCTCCGAAGTGTGCTCCAAGGTGCGGCGTGCACGAAGTCGGAGCCCGGTTTGCCCCGGGTGCGCACCTCGCGTGCACCTTCGCCAGGGTGGGCACCTCGGTGCGCACACCTTCTCAATGTTTTCTTGCCTTTTCTGGAAATTGGTGAAGGCAGCGCATCAAAGGTGCGCACCTCGGTGTGCTCCGAGGTGCGAACCCGAGAGCGCTCCGAGGTGCCCACGAAGTCGAAAGTCGGGTTAATTGCATTGTTTTCCCCGGGTGCGCTCCGAGGTGCGCAACATCGGCGCGCACCAAGGAGGGCTCCGAAGTGTGCTCCAAGGTGCGCACGATGGCGTGCACCTCTGGTGCGCACGATTCGGAGCTCGGTTTGACCGGGGTGCGCACACCTTGGCTGGGTTGCGCACCTTTTGTGCGCTCCAAGGTGCGCACGAAGTCGGAGCTCGGTTTGCCCCGGGTGCGCACCTTCGCCAGGGTGCGCACCTTGATGCGCACGCCTTGGCTGGGCTGCGCACCTTGGTGGGCGCCATGGTGCGCACCTTTCGTGCGCTCCAAGGTGCGCACGAAGTCGGAGCTCGGTTTGCCCCGGGTGCGCACCTTGGTGGGCGCCATGGTGCACTCCGAGGTGCCCAAGATTGGTGCGCACCAAGGAGCGCTCCGAAGTGCGCTCCAAGGTGCGCGCGAAGTCGAAAGTTGGGTTAATTGTCCGGTTTGCCTCGGGTGCGCACCTTGCGTGCACCTTCGCCAGGGTGGGCGCCTTGGTGCGCACACCTTGGCTGGGCTGCGCACACCTTGGCACCCGCGTTTCCTTCATTTTAAATTTTTTTTTTTTACAATCTCTCAAGTGGGAAATTCTATAATCTCAACTTTTTTTGCCTTTTCAGGAAACTTTTGAATGGAGCGCATCATTGGTGCGCTCCGAAGTGTGCTCCAAAGCTCTCTCCAGCTGCGTGCACCTGCCCCGGCCGCGCACCCGGCCCCGCCCAGCTTCGCTCACCTGTCCCGGGCGTCTGGTGCGGAACCTTAGAGTAAGAAACATCACCGTGCACCTTGGCCAACGTGCGCGACTCGACCGAGCGCGCACTGGCCGAGGTGCACACCGATTTCACCTGGGTGCGCGCGCAGCACCTCGGGCGCACCGGGGTGCGCGCACAACGCCCGGGTTGCACCGTGGCCTGTGTGCTCGGGGCGCCTCGGGTGCGCGCTCGGTGTCGCCCCCGCGCGCGCGGTAGTGCGGGCAGCGCACCCCGGCCCGGCCCGGCCCCGACGAGAACGCAAACGGGCAAAAGGTTTATTCAAATAGCATTGCGACGCCCGGCGAAAAACTAAAAAAGGGTGCAACACCGGGACTTCCCGGGAGGTCACCCATCCCAGTACTACTCCGGCCCAAGCGCGCTTAACTGCGGAGTTCTGATGGGATCCGGTGCACTAACGCTGGTATGATCGCACCCGTTATGAGCTTGTCGCAGTGTGTACTTAGCAAACCGCGACCCACGTGCGAATCCACCCCGGCCACCCACCCCCGTCGAGGTGCACACCCTCCCTCGCGAAGTGCGCCCCGTTCGCCAAGTGTGAGCCCTGCCCGGGTGCGCGCACCTTGCTAGGGCGTCGGGTGTGCACCCGGCCCGGCCTACGTGCGTGCACCTGGAGGGGGCGTCGTGTGCGTGCAGTGTCCCGTCTGCAACGCGGTGCCCACACACCACCTCGGGCGCAACGACCTGCGCTCACATGTGGGCCGAGTGCACCTTGGTGCATGTTCGGGGCGCCTCGGGTGCACGCTCGATCTTGCCCCGGTGCACCAAGGCGCTCGGTTTGCCCCGGGTGCGCACTTGGTGCAAGGTGGGCACCCAAAATAGGGATCAAGCACCAAAACACAAGTTTCGGGATGCAAAATGGGACCCAAGGACCACAAATGCGTTCCAAGACCCATGATGGGTCCACGAGAACAAAAATGTGTTCCGAGACTTAATAAACAAATATTGGGTTTTAGGAGAAGAAACATGCTCTGATGCCCAAAACGAGAATCGACCCCGAAAAGGCCACAGGCCAAAAGTGGGATGCGAGACAAAAAAAAATGGGACCCGAGGACCAAAATTGGGTTCCCAGGTCGAAGACAGGGCAACCGGACAAGAAACGACCTCTAAGGCTCGAAATGAGTCCCGACGACTAAAACTTGACAAGAAGCACCCATCAGGCACCCAACTCGACACCCATGGGATGCCGACCCACCCGGGCTTCCACCTAGCACACCTTGGCACCCACCCACCCTCGCACCCAACCTCGCACCCAACTTAGCACCTTTGAACCCACATTGGCACTCACCCTGACCCTGGCACCTTGGAACCCACATTGGCACTCACCTTGACCCTGGCACCCACCTTTGCACTCACCTTGGGACCCACCCTGGCTCCCACCTCGGCACCCACCCAGACACCCACCTTGGTTCCTTGGCACCCACCTTGGATCCTTGGCACCCACCCCGACACCCACCTTGGCACGCAACTTGGCTACTTGCCACCCACCTTGGCTCCTTGACGCCCACCCCGACAACCACCCCGTGACCTACCCTGGCTAGGGTTGGTGCACACCCACCCTGGTGCCCACCTTGGCACCCACCCTATGACCCACCTTGGCACGCACCTTAGTACCCACCCCGTTACCCACCCTAGGACCCACCCCGTGACCCACCTTGGCCAGGGTGGGTGCCTTGGTGCGCACAACTTGCCTGGGCTGCACACCAGGGCGGGCTCAAGATGGCACCCGCGTTCCGTTTTTTTCACTATCTTTCAAAACGGAAATTTTAAAATCTCATTTTTTTCTTTTTTTTGCCTTTTCTGGAAATTAGTGAAGGCAGCGCATCAAAGGTGCGCAATGCTGGTGCGAACCCGGGAGCGCTCCGATGTGTGCTCCAAGGTGCGGCGTGCACGAAGTTCGAGCCCGGTTTGCCCCGGGTGCGCACCTCGCGTGCACCTTCGCCGGGGTGAGCACCTTGGCTGGGTTGCGCGCCCTGGTGCGTACCAAGGAGCGCTCTGAAGTGTGCTCCAAGGTGCGGCGTGCACGAAGTCGGAGCCCGGTTTGCCCCGGGTGTGCACCTCGGGTGCGCACCTCGCGTGCACCTTCGCTGCGGTGGGCACCTTGGCTGGGTTGCGCGCCTTGGTGGGCACCATGCAGTGCACGAAGTCGGAGCCCGGTTTGCCCCGGGCGCGCACCTCCGCCAGGGTGGGCACCTTGGTGCGCACAACTTGCCTGGGCTGCGCACCAGGAAGGGCTCAAGATGGCACCCGCGTTCCGTTTTTTTCACTATCTTTCAGAACGGAAATTTTAAAATATCGTTTTTTTTTGCCTTTTCTGGAAATTAGTGAAGGCAGCGCATCAAAGGTGCGCAACGCTGGTGCGAACCTGGGAGCGCTCCGATGTGTGCTCCAAGGTGCGGCGTGCACGAAGTCGGAGCCCGGTTTGCCCCGGGTGCGCCCTGGTGGGCACCATGGTGCGCACCAAGGAGCGCTCCGAAGTGTGCTCCAAGGTGCGGCCTGCACGAAGTCGGAGCCCGGTTTGCCCCGGGTGTGCACCTCGGGTGGGCACCTTGGTGCGCATGCCTTGCCTGGGCTGCGCACCAGGGCGGGCTCAAGATGGCACCCGCGTTCCTTTTTTTTCACTATCTTTCAAAACGGAAATTTTAAAATCTCATTTTTTTTTGCCTTTTTCTGGAAATTAGTGAAGGCAGCGCATCAAAGGTGCGCACCTCGCTGCCCACCACGGTGCGCAACGCCGGTGGGCACCCGGGAGTGCTTCGAAGTGTGCTCCAAGGTGCTGCGTGCACGTTGTCGGAGCCCGGTTTGCCCCGGGTGCGCACCTCGCGTGCACCTTCGTCGGGGTGGGCACCTTGGCTTGGTTTGCCCCGGCTGCGCTCCGAAGCGGGGTTATTGGAGCGCCGCCTCTTTTTTTGTCGGAGCGTTTGGTGGGGTTTCTCGCATTGGCTCTTCCGAGGCCCGGTTGCCACCCTGGCGCGCACGAAGTCGGAAGTAGGGTTAATTGCCCGGGTGCGCACCTTTGCCAGGGTGGCACCTTACCTGGGCTGCGCACCAGGGCGGGCTCAAGATGGCACGCGCGTTCCGTTTTTTTCACTATCTTTCAAAACGGAAATTTTAAAATCTCCTTTTTTTTTTGCCTTTTCTGGAAATTAGTGAAGGCAGCGCATCAAAGGTGCGCACCTCGCTGCCCACCTTGGTGTGCTCTGAGGTGCGCACCCGGGAGCGCTACGAAGTGTGCTCCAAGGTGCGGCGTGCACGTTGTCGGAGCCCGGTTTGCCCCGGGTGCGCACCTCGCCTGCACCTTGGCCGGGGTGGGCACCTTGGCTGGGTTTGCCCAGGGTGCGCTCCGAAGCGGGGTTACTGGAGCGCCCCCTCTTTTTTTGTCAGAGAGTTTGGTGGGGTTTCTCGCATTGGCTCTTCCCAGGCCCGGTTGTTGGGTGCGCTCCCACCCTGGCGCGCGCGAAGTTGGAAGTTGGGTTAATTGCCCGGGCGCGCACCTTCGCCAGGGTGGGCACCTTGGTGCGCAAACCTTGGCTGGGCTGCGCACCAGGGCGGGCTCAAGATGGCACCAGCATTCCCTTTTTCTCACTATCTTTCAAAACGGAAATTTTAAAATCTCGTTTTTTTTTTGCCTTTTATGGAAATTAGTGAAGGCATCGCATCAAAGGTGCGCACCTCGCTGCCCACCTTGGTGTGCTCCGAGGTGCCCACCACGGTGCGCAACGCCGGTGCGAACCCGGGAGCGCCCCGATGTGTGCTCCAAGGTGCGGCGTGCACGAAGTCGGACCCCGGTTTGCCCCGGGTGCGCAC
This sequence comes from Cryptomeria japonica, assembly GCF_030272615.1. NCBI lineage: Eukaryota > Viridiplantae > Streptophyta > Pinopsida > Cupressales > Cupressaceae > Cryptomeria > Cryptomeria japonica. Next base: position 142,102 of record NW_026729088.1, read on the forward strand.
CTCGCGTGCACCTTGGTGCGCACACCTTGGCTGGGTTGCGCGGCCTGGTGGGCACCATGGTGCGCACCAAGGAGCGCTCCGAAGTGTGCTCCAAGGTGCGGCGTGCACGAAGTCGGAGCCCGGTTTGCCCCGGGTGCGCACCTTCGCCGCGGTGGGCACCATGGCGTGCACGAAGTCGGAGCCCGGTTTGCCCCGGGTGCGCACCTCGCGTGCACCTTCGCCGGGGTGGGCACCTCGGCTGGGTTGCGCGCCCTGGTGCGCACCAAGGAGCGCTCTGAAGTGTGCTCCAAGGTGCGGCGTGCACGAAGTCGGAGCCCGGTTTGCCCCGGGTGTGCACCTCGCGTGCACCTTCGCTGCGGTGGGCACCTTGGCTGGGTTGCGCGCCTTGGTGGGCACCATGCAGTGCACGAAGTCGGAGCCCGGTTTGCCCCGGGCGCGCACCTCCGCCAGGGTGGGCACCTTGGTGCGCACAACTTGCCTGGGCTGCGCACCAGGAAGGGCTCAAGATGGCACCCGCGTTCCGTTTTTTTCACTATCTTTCAGAACGGAAATTTTAAAATATCGTTTTTTTTTGCCTTTTCTGGAAATTAGTGAAGGCAGCGCATCAAAGGTGCGCAACGCTGGTGCGAACCTGGGAGCGCTCCGATGTGTGCTCCAAGGTGCGGCGTGCACGAAGTCGGACCCCGGTTTGCCCCGGGTGCGCACCTCGCGTGCACCTTGGTGCGCACACCTTGGCTGGGTTGCGCGCCCTGGTGGGCACCATGGTGCGCACCAAGGAGCGCTCCGAAGTGTGCTCCAAGGTGCGGCGTGCACGAAGTCGGAGCCTGGTTTGCCCCGGGTGCGCACCTCGCGTGCACCTTCGCCGCGGTGGGCACCATGGCGTGCACGAAGTCGGAGCCCGGTTTGCCTCGGGTGCGCACCTCGCGTGCACCTTCGCCGGGGTGGGCACCTTGGTGTGCAGACCTTGGCTGGGTTGCGCGCCCTGGTGGGCACCATGGTGCGCACCAAGGAGCGCTCCGAAGTGTGCTCCAAGGTGCGGCCTGCACGAAGTCGGAGCCCGGTTTGCCCCGCGTGTGCACCTCGGGTGGGCACCTTGGTGCGCATGCCTTGCCTGGGCTGCGCACCAGGGCGGGCTCAAGATGGCACCCGCGTTCCTTTTTTTTCACTATCTTTCAAAACGGAAATTTTAAAATCTCATTTTTGTTTGCCTTTTTCTGGAAATTAGTGAAGGCAGCGCATCAAAGGTGCGCACCTCGCTGCCCACCACGGTGCGCAACGCCGGTGGGCACCCGGGAGTGCTTCGAAGTGTGCTCCAAGGTGCTGCGTGCACGTTGTCGGAGCCCGGTTTGCCCCGGGTGCGCACCTCGCGTGCACCTTCGTCGGGGTGGGCACCTTGGCTGGGTTTGCCCCGGCTGCGCTCCGAAGCGGGGTTATTGGAGCGCCGCCTCTTTTTTTGTCGGAGCGTTTGGTGGGGTTTCTCGCATTGGCTCTTCCGAGGCCCGGTTGCCACCCTGGCGCGCACGAAGTCGGAAGTAGGGTTAATTGCCCGGGTGCGCACCTTTGCCAGGGTGGGCACCTTACCTGGGCTGCGCACCAGGGCGGGCTCAAGATGGCACGCGCGTTCCGTTTTTTTCACTATCTTTCAAAACGGAAATTTTAAAATCTCCTTTTTTTTTTGCCTTTTCTGGAAATTAGTGAAGGCAGCGCATCAAAGGTGCGCACCTCGCTGCCCACCTTGGTGTGCTCTGAGGTGCGCACCCGGGAGCGCTACGAAGTGTGCTCCAAGGTGCGGCGTGCACGTTGTCGGAGCCCGGTTTGCCCCGGGTGCGCACCTCGCCTGCACCTTGGCCGGGGTGGGCACCTTGGCTGGGTTTGCCCAGGGTGCGCTCCGAAGCGGGGTTACTGGAGCGCCCCCTCTTTTTTTGTCAGAGCGTTTGGTGGGGTTTCTCGCATTGGCTCTTCCCAGGCCCGGTTGTTGGGTGCGCTCCCACCCTGGCGCGCGCGAAGTTGGAAGTTGGGTTAATTGCCCGGGCGCGCACCTTCGCCAGGGTGGGCACCTTGGTGCGCACACCTTGGCTGGGCTGCGCACCAGGGCGGGCTCAAGATGGCACCAGCATTCCCTTTTTCTCACTATCTTTCAAAACGGAAATTTTAAAATCTCGTTTTTTTTTTGCCTTTTATGGAAATTAGTGAAGGCATCGCATCAAAGGTGCGCACCTCGCTGCCCACCTTGGTGTGCTCCGAGGTGCCCACCACGGTGCGCAACGCCGGTGCGAACCCGGGAGCGCCCCGATGTGTGCTCCAAGGTGCGGCGTGCACGAAGTCGGACCCCGGTTTGCCCCGGGTGCGCACCTCGCGTGCACCTTGGTGCGCACACCTTGGCTGGGTTGCGCGGCCTGGTGGGCACCATGGTGCGCACCAAGGAGCGCTCCGAAGTGTGCTCCAAGGTGCGGCGTGCACGAAGTCGGAGCCCGGTTTGCCCCGGGTACGCACCTCGCGTGCACCTTCGCCGGGGTGGGCACCTCGGCTGGGTTGCGCGCCCTGGTGCGCACCAAGGAGCGCTCCGAAGTGTGCTCCAAGGTGCGGCGTGCACGAAGTCGGAGCCCGGTTTGCCCCGGGTGCGCACCTTCGCCGCGGTGCGCACCATGGCGTGCACGAAGTCGGAGCCCGGTTTGCCCCGGGTGCGCACCTCGCGTGCACCTTCGGCGGGGTTGCGCGCCCTGGTGGGCACCATGGTGCGCACCAAGGAGCGCTCCGAAGTGTGCTCCAAGGTGCGGCGTGCACGAAGTCGGAGCCCGGTTTGCCCCGGGTGCGCACCTCGCGTGCACCTTCGGCGGGGTTGCGCGCCCTGGTGGGCACCATGGTGCGCACCAAGGAGCGCTCCGAAGTGTGCTCCAAGGTGCGGCGTGCACGAAGTCGGAGCCCGGTTTGCCCCGGGTGCGCACCTCACGTGCACCTTCGCCGCGGTGGGCACCATGGCGTGCACGAAGTCGGAGCCCGGTTTGCCCCGGGTGCGCACCTCGCGTGCACCTTCGCCGGGGTGGGCACCTCGGCTGGGTTGCGCGCCCTGGTGCGCACCAAGGAGCGCTCCGAAGTGTGCTCCAAGGTGCGGCGTGCACGAAGTCGGAGCCCGGTTTGCCCCGGGTGCGCACCTCGCGTGCACCTTCGCCAGGGTGGGCACCTCGGTGCGCACACCTTCTCAATGTTTTCTTGCCTTTTCTGGAAATTGGTGAAGGCAGCGCATCAAAGGTGCGCACCTCGGTGTGCTCCGAGGTGCGAACCCGAGAGCGCTCCGAGGTGCCCACGAAGTCGAAAGTCGGGTTAATTGCATTGTTTTCCCCGGGTGCGCTCCGAGGTGCGCAACATCGGCGCGCACCAAGGAGGGCTCCGAAGTGTGCTCCAAGGTGCGCACGATGGCGTGCACCTCTGGTGCGCACGATTCGGAGCTCGGTTTGACCGGGGTGCGCACACCTTGGCTGGGTTGCGCACCTTTTGTGCGCTCCAAGGTGCGCACGAAGTCGGAGCTCGGTTTGCCCCGGGTGCGCACCTTCGCCAGGGTGCGCACCTTGATGCGCACGCCTTGGCTGGGCTGCGCACCTTGGTGGGCGCCATGGTGCGCACCTTTCGTGCGCTCCAAGGTGCGCACGAAGTCGGAGCTCGGTTTGCCCCGGGTGCGCACCTTGGTGGGCGCCATGGTGCACTCCGAGGTGCCCAAGATTGGTGCGCACCAAGGAGCGCTCCGAAGTGCGCTCCAAGGTGCGCGCGAAGTCGAAAGTTGGGTTAATTGTCCGGTTTGCCTCGGGTGCGCACCTTGCGTGCACCTTCGCCAGGGTGGGCGCCTTGGTGCGCACACCTTGGCTGGGCTGCGCACACCTTGGCACCCGCGTTTCCTTCATTTTAAATTTTTTTTTTTTACAATCTCTCAAGTGGGAAATTCTATAATCTCAACTTTTTTTGCCTTTTCAGGAAACTTTTGAATGGAGCGCATCATTGGTGCGCTCCGAAGTGTGCTCCAAAGCTCTCTCCAGCTGCGTGCACCTGCCCCGGCCGCGCACCCGGCCCCGCCCAGCTTCGCTCACCTGTCCCGGGCGTCTGGTGCGGAACCTTAGAGTAAGAAACATCACCGTGCACCTTGGCCAACGTGCGCGACTCGACCGAGCGCGCACTGGCCGAGGTGCACACCGATTTCACCTGGGTGCGCGCGCAGCACCTCGGGCGCACCGGGGTGCGCGCACAACGCCCGGGTTGCACCGTGGCCTGTGTGCTCGGGGCGCCTCGGGTGCGCGCTCGGTGTCGCCCCCGCGCGCGCGGTAGTGCGGGCAGCGCACCCCGGCCCGGCCCGGCCCCGACGAGAACGCAAACGGGCAAAAGGTTTATTCAAATAGCATTGCGACGCCCGGCGAAAAACTAAAAAAGGGTGCAACACCGGGACTTCCCGGGAGGTCACCCATCCCAGTACTACTCCGGCCCAAGCGCGCTTAACTGCGGAGTTCTGATGGGATCCGGTGCACTAACGCTGGTATGATCGCACCCGTTATGAGCTTGTCGCAGTGTGTACTTAGCAAACCGCGACCCACGTGCGAATCCACCCCGGCCACCCACCCCCGTCGAGGTGCACACCCTCCCTCGCGAAGTGCGCCCCGTTCGCCAAGTGTGAGCCCTGCCCGGGTGCGCGCACCTTGCTAGGGCGTCGGGTGTGCACCCGGCCCGGCCTACGTGCGTGCACCTGGAGGGGGCGTCGTGTGCGTGCAGTGTCCCGTCTGCAACGCGGTGCCCACACACCACCTCGGGCGCAACGACCTGCGCTCACATGTGGGCCGAGTGCACCTTGGTGCATGTTCGGGGCGCCTCGGGTGCACGCTCGATCTTGCCCCGGTGCACCAAGGCGCTCGGTTTGCCCCGGGTGCGCACTTGGTGCAAGGTGGGCACCCAAAATAGGGATCAAGCACCAAAACACAAGTTTCGGGATGCAAAATGGGACCCAAGGACCACAAATGCGTTCCAAGACCCATGATGGGTCCACGAGAACAAAAATGTGTTCCGAGACTTAATAAACAAATATTGGGTTTTAGGAGAAGAAACATGCTCTGATGCCCAAAACGAGAATCGACCCCGAAAAGGCCACAGGCCAAAAGTGGGATGCGAGACAAAAAAAAATGGGACCCGAGGACCAAAATTGGGTTCCCAGGTCGAAGACAGGGCAACCGGACAAGAAACGACCTCTAAGGCTCGAAATGAGTCCCGACGACTAAAACTTGACAAGAAGCACCCATCAGGCACCCAACTCGACACCCATGGGATGCCGACCCACCCGGGCTTCCACCTAGCACACCTTGGCACCCACCCACCCTCGCACCCAACCTCGCACCCAACTTAGCACCTTTGAACCCACATTGGCACTCACCCTGACCCTGGCACCTTGGAACCCACATTGGCACTCACCTTGACCCTGGCACCCACCTTTGCACTCACCTTGGGACCCACCCTGGCTCCCACCTCGGCACCCACCCAGACACCCACCTTGGTTCCTTGGCACCCACCTTGGATCCTTGGCACCCACCCCGACACCCACCTTGGCACGCAACTTGGCTACTTGCCACCCACCTTGGCTCCTTGACGCCCACCCCGACAACCACCCCGTGACCTACCCTGGCTAGGGTTGGTGCACACCCACCCTGGTGCCCACCTTGGCACCCACCCTATGACCCACCTTGGCACGCACCTTAGTACCCACCCCGTTACCCACCCTAGGACCCACCCCGTGACCCACCTTGGCCAGGGTGGGTGCCTTGGTGCGCACAACTTGCCTGGGCTGCACACCAGGGCGGGCTCAAGATGGCACCCGCGTTCCGTTTTTTTCACTATCTTTCAAAACGGAAATTTTAAAATCTCATTTTTTTCTTTTTTTTGCCTTTTCTGGAAATTAGTGAAGGCAGCGCATCAAAGGTGCGCAATGCTGGTGCGAACCCGGGAGCGCTCCGATGTGTGCTCCAAGGTGCGGCGTGCACGAAGTCCGAGCCCGGTTTGCCCCGGGTGCGCACCTCGCGTGCACCTTCGCCGGGGTGAGCACCTTGGCTGGGTTGCGCGCCCTGGTGCGTACCAAGGAGCGCTCTGAAGTGTGCTCCAAGGTGCGGCGTGCACGAAGTCGGAGCCCGGTTTGCCCCGGGTGTGCACCTCGGGTGCGCACCTCGCGTGCACCTTCGCTGCGGTGGGCACCTTGGCTGGGTTGCGCGCCTTGGTGGGCACCATGCAGTGCACGAAGTCGGAGCCCGGTTTGCCCCGGGCGCGCACCTCCGCCAGGGTGGGCACCTTGGTGCGCACAACTTGCCTGGGCTGCGCATCAGGAAGGGCTCAAGATGGCACCCGCGTTCCGTTTTTTTCACTATCTTTCAGAACGGAAATTTTAAAATATCGTTTTTTTTTGCCTTTTCTGGAAATTAGTGAAGGCAGCGCATCAAAGGTGCGCAACGCTGGTGCGAACCTGGGAGCGCTCCGATGTGTGCTCCAAGGTGCGGCGTGCACGAAGTCGGAGCCCGGTTTGCCCCGGGTGCGCCCTGGTGGGCACCATGGTGCGCACCAAGGAGCGCTCCGAAGTGTGCTCCAAGGTGCGGCCTGCACGAAGTCGGAGCCCGGTTTGCCCCGGGTGTGCACCTCGGGTGGGCACCTTGGTGCGCATGCCTTGCCTGGGCTGCGCACCAGGGCGGGCTCAAGATGGCACCCGCGTTCCTTTTTTTTCACTATCTTTCAAAACGGAAATTTTAAAATCTCATTTTTTTTTGCCTTTTTCTGGAAATTAGTGAAGGCAGCGCATCAAAGGTGCGCACCTCGCTGCCCACCACGGTGCGCAACGCCGGTGGGCACCCGGGAGTGCTTCGAAGTGTGCTCCAAGGTGCTGCGTGCACGTTGTCGGAGCCCGGTTTGCCCCGGGTGCGCACCTCGCGTGCACCTTCGTCGGGGTGGGCACCTTGGCTTGGTTTGCCCCGGCTGCGCTCCGAAGCGGGGTTATTGGAGCGCCGCCTCTTTTTTTGTCGGAGCGTTTGGTGGGGTTTCTCGCATTGGCTCTTCCGAGGCCCGGTTGCCACCCTGGCGCGCACGAAGTCGGAAGTAGGGTTAATTGCCCGGGTGCGCACCTTTGCCAGGGTGGCACCTTACCTGGGCTGCGCACCAGGGCGGGCTCAAGATGGCACGCGCGTTCCGTTTTTTTCACTATCTTTCAAAACGGAAATTTTAAAATCTCCTTTTTTTTTTGCCTTTTCTGGAAATTAGTGAAGGCAGCGCATCAAAGGTGCGCACCTCGCTGCCCACCTTGGTGTGCTCTGAGGTGCGCACCCGGGAGCGCTACGAAGTGTGCTCCAAGGTGCGGCGTGCACGTTGTCGGAGCCCGGTTTGCCCCGGGTGCGCACCTCGCCTGCACCTTGGCCGGGGTGGGCACCTTGGCTGGGTTTGCCCAGGGTGCGCTCCGAAGCGGGGTTACTGGAGCGCCCCCTCTTTTTTTGTCAGAGAGTTTGGTGGGGTTTCTCGCATTGGCTCTTCCCAGGCCCGGTTGTTGGGTGCGCTCCCACCCTGGCGCGCGCGAAGTTGGAAGTTGGGTTAATTGCCCGGGCGCGCACCTTCGCCAGGGTGGGCACCTTGGTGCGCAAACCTTGGCTGGGCTGCGCACCAGGGCGGGCTCAAGATGGCACCAGCATTCCCTTTTTCTCACTATCTTTCAAAACGGAAATTTTAAAATCTCATTTTTTTTTTGCCTTTTATGGAAATTAGTGAAGGCATCGCATCAAAGGTGCGCACCTCGCTGCCCACCTTGGTGTGCTCCGAGGTGCCCACCACGGTGCGCAACGCCGGTGCGAACCCGGGAGCGCCCCGATGTGTGCTCCAAGGTGCGGCGTGCACGAAGTCGGACCCCGGTTTGCCCCGGGTGCGCACCTCGCGTGCACCTTGGTGCGCACACCTTGGCTGGGTTGCGCGGCCTGGTGGGCACCATGGTGCGCACCAAGGAGCGCTCCGAAGTGTGCTCCAAGGTGCGGCGTGCACGAAGTCGGAGCCCGGTTTGCCCCGGGTGCGCACCTTCGCCGCGGTGGGCACCATGGCGTGCACGAAGTCGGAGCCCGGTTTGCCCCGGGTGCGCACCTCGCGTGCACCTTCGCCGGGGTGGGCACCTCGGCTGGGTTGCGCGCCCTGGTGCGCACCAAGGAGCGCTCTGAAGTGTGCTCCAAGGTGCGGCGTGCACGAAGTCGGAGCCCGGTTTGCCCCGGGTGTGCACCTCGCGTGCACCTTCGCTGCGGTGGGCACCTTGGCTGGGTTGCGCGCCTTGGTGGGCACCATGCAGTGCACGAAGTCGGAGCCCGGTTTGCCCCGGGCGCGCACCTCCGCCAGGGTGGGCACCTTGGTGCGCACAACTTGCCTGGGCTGCGCACCAGGAAGGGCTCAAGATGGCACCCGCGTTCCGTTTTTTTCACTATCTTTCAGAACGGAAATTTTAAAATATCGTTTTTTTTTGCCTTTTCTGGAAATTAGTGAAGGCAGCGCATCAAAGGTGCGCAACGCTGGTGCGAACCTGGGAGCGCTCCGATGTGTGCTCCAAGGTGCGGCGTGCACGAAGTCGGACCCCGGTTTGCCCCGGGTGCGCACCTCGCGTGCACCTTGGTGCGCACACCTTGGCTGGGTTGCGCGCCCTGGTGGGCACCATGGTGCGCACCAAGGAGCGCTCCGAAGTGTGCTCCAAGGTGCGGCGTGCACGAAGTCGGAGCCCGGTTTGCCCCGGGTGCGCACCTCGCGTGCACCTTCGCCGCGGTGGGCACCATGGCGTGCACGAAGTCGGAGCCCGGTTTGCCCCGGGTGCGCACCTCGCGTGCACCTTCGCCGGGGTGGGCACCTTGGTGTGCAGACCTTGGCTGGGTTGCGCGCCCTGGTGGGCACCATGGTGCGCACCAAGGAGCGCTCCGAAGTGTGCTCCAAGGTGCGGCCTGCACGAAGTCGGAGCCCGGTTTGCCCCGGGTGTGCACCTCGGGTGGGCACCTTGGTGCGCATGCCTTGCCTGGGCTGCGCACCAGGGCGGGCTCAAGATGGCACCCGCGTTCCTTTTTTTTCACTATCTTTCAAAATGGAAATTTTAAAATCTCATTTTTTTTTGCCTTTTTCTGGAAATTAGTGAAGGCAGCGCATCAAAGGTGCGCACCTCGCTGCCCACCACGGTGCGCAACGCCGGTGGGCACCCGGGAGTGCTTCGAAGTGTGCTCCAAGGTGCTGCGTGCACGTTGTCGGAGCCCGGTTTGCCCCGGGTGCGCACCTCGCGTGCACCTTCGTCGGGGTGGGCACCTTGGCTGGGTTTGCCCCGGCTGCGCTCCGAAGCGGGGTTATTGGAGCGCCGCCTCTTTTTTTGTCGGAGCGTTTGGTGGGGTTTCTCGCATTGGCTCTTCCGAGGCCCGGTTGCCACCCTGGCGCGCACGAAGTCGGAAGTAGGGTTAATTGCCCGGGTGCGCACCTTTGCCAGGGTGGGCACCTTACCTGGGCTGCGCACCAGGGCGGGCTCAAGATGGCACGCGCGTTCCGTTTTTTTCACTATCTTTCAAAACGGAAATTTTAAAATCTCCTTTTTTTTTTGCCTTTTCTGGAAATTAGTGAAGGCAGCGCATCAAAGGTGCGCACCTCGCTGCCCACCTTGGTGTGCTCTGAGGTGCGCACCCGGGAGCGCTACGAAGTGTGCTCCAAGGTGCGGCGTGCACGTTGTCGGAGCCCGGTTTGCCCCGGGTGCGCACCTCGCCTGCACCTTGGCCGGGGTGGGCACCTTGGCTGGGTTTGCCCAGGGTGCGCTCCGAAGCGGGGTTACTGGAGCGCCCCCTCTTTTTTTGTCAGAGCGTTTGGTGGGGTTTCTCGCATTGGCTCTTCCCAGGCCCGGTTGTTGGGTGCGCTCCCACCCTGGCGCGCGCGAAGTTGGAAGTTGGGTTAATTGCCCGGGCGCGCACCTTCGCCAGGGTGGGCACCTTGGTGCGCACACCTTGGCTGGGCTGCGCACCAGGGCGGGCTCAAGATGGCACCAGCATTCCCTTTTTCTCACTATCTTTCAAAACGGAAATTTTAAAATCTCGTTTTTTTTTTGCCTTTTATGGAAATTAGTGAAGGCATCGCATCAAAGGTGCGCACCTCGCTGCCCACCTTGGTGTGCTCCGAGGTGCCCACCACGGTGCGCAACGCCGGTGCGAACCCGGGAGCGCCCCGATGTGTGCTCCAAGGTGCGGCGTGCACGAAGTCGGACCCCGGTTTGCCCCGGGTGCGCACCTCGCGTGCACCTTGGTGCGCACACCTTGGCTGGGTTGCGCGGCCTGGTGGGCACCATGGTGCGCACCAAGGAGCGCTCCGAAGTGTGCTCCAAGGTGCGGCGTGCACGAAGTCGGAGCCCGGTTTGCCCCGGGTACGCACCTCGCGTGCACCTTCGCCGGGGTGGGCACCTCGGCTGGGTTGCGCGCCCTGGTGCGCACCAAGGAGCGCTCCGAAGTGTGCTCCAAGGTGCGGCGTGCACGAAGTCGGAGCCCGGTTTGCCCCGGGTGCGCACCTTCGCCGCGGTGCGCACCATGGCGTGCACGAAGTCGGAGCCCGGTTTGCCCCGGGTGCGCACCTCGCGTGCACCTTCGGCGGGGTTGCGCGCCCTGGTGGGCACCATGGTGCGCACCAAGGAGCGCTCCGAAGTGTGCTCCAAGGTGCGGCGTGCACGAAGTCGGAGCCCGGTTTGCCCCGGGTGCGCACCTCGCGTGCACCTTCGGCGGGGTTGCGCGCCCTGGTGGGCACCATGGTGCGCACCAAGGAGCGCTCCGAAGTGTGCTCCAAGGTGCGGCGTGCACGAAGTCGGAGCCCGGTTTGCCCCGGGTGCGCACCTCACGTGCACCTTCGCCGCGGTGGGCACCATGGCGTGCACGAAGTCGGAGCCCGGTTTGCCCCGGGTGCGCACCTCGCGTGCACCTTCGCCGGGGTGGGCACCTCGGCTGGGTTGCGCGCCCTGGTGCGCACCAAGGAGCGCTCCGAAGTGTGCTCCAAGGTGCGGCGTGCACGAAGTCGGAGCCCGGTTTGCCCCGGGTGCGCACCTCGCGTGCACCTTCGCCAGGGTGGGCACCTCGGTGCGCACACCTTCTCAATGTTTTCTTGCCTTTTCTGGAAATTGGTGAAGGCAGCGCATCAAAGGTGCGCACCTCGGTGTGCTCCGAGGTGCGAACCCGAGAGCGCTCCGAGGTGCCCACGAAGTCGAAAGTCGGGTTAATTGCATTGTTTTCCCCGGGTGCGCTCCGAGGTGCGCAACATCGGCGCGCACCAAGGAGGGCTCCGAAGTGTGCTCCAAGGTGCGCACGATGGCGTGCACCTCTGGTGCGCACGATTCGGAGCTCGGTTTGACCGGGGTGCGCACACCTTGGCTGGGTTGCGCACCTTTTGTGCGCTCCAAGGTGCGCACGAAGTCGGAGCTCGGTTTGCCCCGGGTGCGCACCTTCGCCAGGGTGCGCACCTTGATGCGCACGCCTTGGCTGGGCTGCGCACCTTGGTGGGCGCCATGGTGCGCACCTTTCGTGCGCTCCAAGGTGCGCACGAAGTCGGAGCTCGGTTTGCCCCGGGTGCGCACCTTGGTGGGCGCCATGGTGCACTCCGAGGTGCCCAAGATTGGTGCGCACCAAGGAGCGCTCCGAAGTGCGCTCCAAGGTGCGCGCGAAGTCGAAAGTTGGGTTAATTGTCCGGTTTGCCTCGGGTGCGCACCTTGCGTGCACCTTCGCCAGGGTGGGCGCCTTGGTGCGCACACCTTGGCTGGGCTGCGCACACCTTGGCACCCGCGTTTCCTTCATTTTAAATTTTTTTTTTTTACAATCTCTCAAGTGGGAAATTCTATAATCTCAACTTTTTTTGCCTTTTCAGGAAACTTTTGAATGGAGCGCATCATTGGTGCGCTCCGAAGTGTGCTCCAAAGCTCTCTCCAGCTGCGTGCACCTGCCCCGGCCGCGCACCCGGCCCCGCCCAGCTTCGCTCACCTGTCCCGGGCGTCTGGTGCGGAACCTTAGAGTAAGAAACATCACCGTGCACCTTGGCCAACGTGCGCGACTCGACCGAGCGCGCACTGGCCGAGGTGCACACCGATTTCACCTGGGTGCGCGCGCAGCACCTCGGGCGCACCGGGGTGCGCGCACAACGCCCGGGTTGCACCGTGGCCTGTGTGCTCGGGGCGCCTCGGGTGCGCGCTCGGTGTCGCCCCCGCGCGCGCGGTAGTGCGGGCAGCGCACCCCGGCCCGGCCCGGCCCCGACGAGAACGCAAACGGGCAAAAGGTTTATTCAAATAGCATTGCGACGTCCGGCGAAAAACTAAAAAAGGGTGCAACACCGGGACTTCCCGGGAGGTCACCCATCCCAGTACTACTCCGGCCCAAGCGCGCTTAACTGCGGAGTTCTGATGGGATCCGGTGCACTAACGCTGGTATGATCGCACCCGTTATGAGCTTGTCGCAGTGTGTACTTAGCAAACCGCGACCCACGTGCGAATCCACCCCGGCCACCCACCCCCGTCGAGGTGCACACCCTCCCTCGCGAAGTGCGCCCCGTTCGCCAAGTGTGAGCCCTGCCCGGGTGCGCGCACCTTGCTAGGGCGTCGGGTGTGCACCCGGCCCGGCCTACGTGCGTGCACCTGGAGGGGGCGTCGTGTGCGTGCAGTGTCCCGTCTGCAACGCGGTGCCCACACACCACCTCGGGCGCAACGACCTGCGCTCACATGTGGGCCGAGTGCACCTTGGTGCATGTTCGGGGCGCCTCGGGTGCACGCTCGATCTTGCCCCGGTGCACCAAGGCGCTCGGTTTGCCCCGGGTGCGCACTTGGTGCAAGGTGGGCACCCAAAATAGGGATCAAGCACCAAAACACAAGTTTCGGGATGCAAAATGGGACCCAAGGACCACAAATGCGTTCCAAGACCCATGATGGGTCCACGAGAACAAAAATGTGTTCCGAGACTTAATAAACAAATATTGGGTTTTAGGAGAAGAAACATGCTCTGATGCCCAAAACGAGAATCGACCCCGAAAAGGCCACAGGCCAAAAGTGGGATGCGAGACAAAAAAAAATGGGACCCGAGGACCAAAATTGGGTTCCCAGGTCGAAGACAGGGCAACCGGACAAGAAACGACCTCTAAGGCTCGAAATGAGTCCCGACGACTAAAACTTGACAAGAAGCACCCATCAGGCACCCAACTCGACACCCATGGGATGCCGACCCACCCGGGCTTCCACCTAGCACACCTTGGCACCCACCCACCCTCGCACCCAACCTCGCACCCAACTTAGCACCTTTGAACCCACATTGGCACTCACCCTGACCCTGGCACCTTGGAACCCACATTGGCACTCACCTTGACCCTGGCACCCACCTTTGCACTCACCTTGGGACCCACCCTGGCTCCCACCTCGGCACCCACCCAGACACCCACCTTGGTTCCTTGGCACCCACCTTGGATCCTTGGCACCCACCCCGACACCCACCTTGGCACGCAACTTGGCTACTTGCCACCCACCTTGGCTCCTTGACGCCCACCCCGACAACCACCCCGTGACCTACCCTGGCTAGGGTTGGTGCACACCCACCCTGGTGCCCACCTTGGCACCCACCCTATGACCCACCTTGGCACGCACCTTAGTACCCACCCCGTTACCCACCCTAGGACCCACCCCGTGACCCACCTTGGCCAGGGTGGGTGCACCCACCCTGGTGCCCACCTTGGCACCCACCCATCCTAGCACCCAGCCTGTGACCGGGCTTGGAACCCAACCTTGCACCCGCACCCGTCTTGGCCAGTGTGGGTGCGCACCCATCCTGGCACCCACGTTGTGACACACCCTTTAACCCACGCACCCTAGCACCCACGTTGGCACCCACCTTGGAACCCAACCTAGCAACTTGGCACCCACCCCGTGACCCACCTTGGCATCCACCATAGCAGTCGCCGACTTGGCACCCACCTCGGCACCCACCTTGACACTTGTGGACCCACCTTGCCACTCACCCTAGCATCGACCCATCCTAGCACCCACCCTGGCACCTTTGCACCCTAGCACTCACCCATCCTAGCACCTAACCTGTGACCCACCTTGACACTCACCCTCGCACCCACCTTGGAACCCAACCTAGCACCCACCCACCCTGACACCAACCCTAGCACCTACCCACCCTTGCACCCACCCTGTGACCCATCTTGGCACCCACCCATCCTACCACTCAACCTATCACCCACCTTCTCACCCACCTTGGCATCCACCTTAGCACCCACCCACACTGGCACCTTGGCACCCACCTCGGGCAAGGTGGGTGCACACCCACCCTGGCACCCAATTTAGAACCCACCGAGCATGTTACCCACCTTGGCACCCACATTGCAGCCCACCCTAGTACCCACCCTATGACCCACATTGGCATCCACACCCTAGCACCCAGGCACCTCGACACCCGCCTTGACACCCACCCTAGCACTGAACCTGTGACCCACCTTGGAACTCACCCTAGAACCCACCCACCCTGTGAACCACCTTGGCATCCACCTTAGCACCCACCCACCTTGGCACCCACTCTAGCACTCACCCATCCTAACACCCAACTTGTTACCCACCTTGGCACCCGCCCTCGCGTCCACCTTGAAACCCACCCTAGCACCCACCCACGCAGGAGCCCACCTTGGCACCCAACCTAACACCCACGCATCCTGGCACCCAACTTGTGACCCACCTTGGAACCCACCCTAGTACCCACCTTTGAACCCACTATATCACCAACCCACCTTGGCACCCACCCTATGACCCTCTTTGGAATCCACCCTAGCACGCACCCACCCTGGCACCCACCATGGAGCGCACCCTAGCACCCACCCACCTCGGCACGCACCTCAACACCCACCTTGGTGTGCGCACTGCGCCAACCTCTCAAAGACCCTATGTGGTGCGCTCCAAAGTGTACACCTTTGGTGCGCTCCAAGGTGCGCACCTTTGGTGCACACCGAGGTGCACACCAAAGTGTGCACCGAGGTGAGCACCAAAGTGCACTCCAGGGTGCACACCAAGGCGTGCACCTTTGGTGCGGTCAATGCAAACGAATTCGGAAGTTGGGGTCGATGTCCTAATCGCTGCTGCAGACTACACGTATGAGAATCGGACAAATAGCTTTATATAGGGGAGGTGTTGCGTTTGATGGGTCGACTCCCCTGGTTGTGTGCACTGCACCAACTTCAAAGACCCTGTCTTGTTTAAGAAGTCAAAAGTTGGGGTGGATGTCCTAATCATTGCTGCAGTCTACGCATGTATGAGAATCAGACAAATAGCTTATATAGGGGAGGTGTTGCATTCGGTGGGTTGACTCCCCTGGTTGTGCGCACTGCGCCAACCTCAAAGACCCCGCATAGCAGAAGAAGTCGGAAGTCGGATTTTGGTGAGCACCAAGGCGTGCACCTTTGGTGCGGTCAACGCAGACGAATTCAGAAGTTGGGGTGGATGTCCTAATCGTTGTTGCAGGCTACACATGTATGAGAATCAGACAAATAGCTTATATAGGGGAGGTGTTGGGTTTGATGGGTCAACTCCCTTGGTTGTGCGCATTACGCCAACCTCAAAGACCTTGTTTTCGTTAAGAAGTCAAAAGTTGGGGTCAATGTCCTAATGGCTCCTGCAGGCTACACATGTATGAGAATCGGACAAATAGCTTATATAGGGGAGGTGTTGGGTTTGATGGGTCGACTCCCCTGGTTGTGCGCATTACGTCAACCTCAAAGACCTTGTTTTCGTTAAGAAGTCAAAAGTTGGGGTCGATGTCCTAATTGCTCCTGTAGACTACACATGTATGAGAATCAGACAAATAGCTTATATAGGGGAGGTGTTGGGTTTGATGGGTTGACTCCCCTAGTTGTTCGCATTACACCAACCTCAAAGACCTTGTTTTCGTTTAGAAGCCGAAAGTTGGGGTCGATGTCCTAATTGCTCCTGCAGGCTACGCATGTATGAGAATCAGACAAATAGCTTATATAGGGGAGGTGTTGGGTTTGATGGGTCGACTCCCCTGGTTGTGCGCATTGCGCCAACCTCAAAGACCCTGCATTGCGGATGAAGTCGAAAGTCAGAGTTTGGTGTGCTACAAGGTGTGGTCGAAGGTGCTCACCTAGGTGTGCACCTTTGGAGCACAGGAAAAGTGCCCTCCAAAAGTGCGCACCTTTGGAGTGCACAAAAGTGCCCTCCAAAAGTGCGCACCTTTGGAGCGCAGAAAAGTGCCCTCCAAAAAGTGCCCTCCAAAAGTGCGCACCTTTGGAGCGCAGAAAAGTGCCCTCCAAAAAGTGCCCTCCAAAAGTGCGCACCTTTGGAGCGCAGAAAAGTGCCCTCCAAAAAGTGCCCTCCAAAAGTGCGCACCTTTGGAGCGCAGAAAAGTGCCCTCCAAAAAGTGCCCTCCAAAAGTGCGCACCTTTGGAGCGCAGAAAAGTGCCCTCCAAAAAGTGCCCTCCAAAAGTGCGCACCTTTGGAGCGCAGAAAAGTGCCCTCCAAAAAGTGCCCTCCAAAAGTGCGCACCTTTGGAGCGCAGAAAAGTGCCCTCCAAAAAGTGCCCTCCAAAAGTGCGCACCTTTGGAGCGCAGAAAAGTGCCCTCCAAAAAGTGCCCTCCAAAAGTGCGCACCTTTGGAGCGCAGAAAAGTGCCCTCCAAAAGTGCGCACCTTTGGAGCGCACAAAAGTGCCCTCCAAAAGTGCGCACTTTTGGTGCGCACCAAGGCGCTGGTTCGGTCGTTGCAGGCGAGTTCGGAAGTTGGGGTCGATGTCCTGAGCGGAGGTGCAAACTACACAGGTGTCGGAATCGGACAAATAGCTTATATAGGGGAGGTGTATGCTTCGATGGGTCGACTCCCCAGGTTGAGCGCACCGCGCCAACCTCAAAGACCCTACGGTATGGATGAAGTCGGAAGTTGGGTCCGATGACCGATTCGATTAGTAGGTATGCTCATGAGGTCGGAATTTGGGTCCGATGACCTGCCATGTGCAGGAAGGCGAATGTTGACACTGTGCGTTGCAAGGTGCACACCAAGGCGCTGGTGCGGTCTTTTTAGTCGAGTTCGGAAGTTGGGGTCGATGTCCTGATCGGAGGTGCAAGCTACACAGGTGTGGGAATCGGACAAATAGCTTATATAGGGGAGGTGTATGCTTCGTTGGGTCGACTCCCCGGGTTGAGCGCACCGCGCCAACCTCAAAGACCCTACGGTATGGATGAAGTCGGAAGTTGGGTCCGATGACCGATTCGATATGTAGGCATACTCGCGAGGTCGGAATTTGGGTCCGATGACCTGCCACGTGCAGGAAGGCGAATGTTGGCACTGTGCGTTGCAAGGTGCGCACCAAGGCGCTGGTTCGGTCGTTGGAGGCGAGTTCGGAAGTTGGGGTCGATGTCTTGATCGGAGGTGCAAACTACACAGGTGTGGGAATCGGACAAATAGCTTATATAGGGGAGGTGTATGCTTCGTTGGGTCGACTCCCCGGGTTGAGCGCACCGCGCCAACCTCAAAGACCCTACGGTATGGATGAAGTCGGAAGTTGGGTCCGATGACCGATTCGATATGTAGGCATACTCGCGAGGTCGGAATTTGGGTCCGATGACCTGCCATGTGCAGGAAGGCGAATGTTGGGACTGTGCGTCGCAAGGTGCGCACCAAGGCGCTGGTGCCGTCGTTGCAGTCGAGTTCGGAAGTTGGGGTCGATGTCCTGGTCAGAGGTGCAAACTACACAGGTGTGGGAATCGGACAAATAGCTTATATAGGGGAGGTGTATGCTTCGATGGGTCGACTCCCTGGGTTGAGCGCACCGCGCCAACCTCAAAGACCCTACAGTATGGATGAAGTCGGAAGTTGGGTCCGATGACCGATTCGATACGTAGGCATATTGGCGAGGTCTGAATTTGTGTCCGATGACCTGCCATGCGCAGGAAGGCGGAATTTGGGTCCGATGACCGAGTTGATGGCGTGCCATGCGCAGAAAGGCGGAATTTGGGTCCGATGACCGAGTTGATGTTGATGGCCCGCCATGCACAGGAAGGCGGAATTTGGGTCCGATGACCGATTTGAAGGCGTGCCATACGCAAAAAGGCGGAGTTTGGGTCCGATGACCGAGTTGATATTGATGGCCCGCCATGCGCAGGAAGGCGGAATTTGGGTCCGATGACCTGACATACGCATGGAGTCCGACTCGGGGGCCGATGTTCGATTCGATGACTTGCATTGTGGGTAAAGTCGGAAGTTGTGGTCTTTGACCCGATTCGATGACCAGACTTCGGCTGCTTGAGAATCGGACAAATAACTTATATAGGGGAGGTAGTGTTCTCGAGCATCCTCCCCCCGTGCCCGTTTATGTCGATTGATGCTGGTGCTCGACTGGTTGGAGCGCTCGGATGCAAAAATCTTGCACCAGGATTTATCGATTGTGATGGACACGGCAAGTCTCCTGATTGCTATGCAGGAGCTCATCGTGAATCTCTATGCGGCCTTGGTATGGACTCGACCTGCGGAATGGTTCGGCAATGGTAGTCGCTCCAACACGTCCTTGCAATGGCCACAGAGGTGATTCGACTAGAGCTCCAGTCTAGCTTTTGGGTTGCTTGGCGGACTGGTATAGCCGCGATCGAGTTCCGGCCATGAACGTTTTAGATAGCTCTTGGGCTTTCTGGGACGGAAGTCGGAAGTTTGGGCTGTTGTCCGATTTGATGACCATTCTTCGGATGTGTGAGAATCGGACAAATAACTTATATAGGGGACTGTGTTGTCTCACGCAGCCCCCTCCGTGCCCCTCTATCTCGACCGATGTTGGTGCTTGAAAGGGTTGGGATCGCTCGGATTTATAAACGTGCACCACCATTTGTCGAGTGTGAGGGACGCGGCAGGTCTCCTAAATGCTATGCGGGCGCTCTCTGAGAATCTCTATCCGGCCTCGACACAGACTAGTCTTGCTGAATGGTTTGGCACTGGTAGTCGATCCAACACGTCGTTGTTGTGGCCGCCTAGGCGATTCGATTCGAGCCCCCGTCTAGCTTTTGGGTTGCTTGGCGGATTTTGCCCTATCCGCAAGTGAGCTCGGTCCCTAAACGTTCGAGAAACCCGATTGCTATGCGCCGACTCTCTTTCTTGCGAGCCTCCATCTAGCTTTTGGGTCTCTACGGAACGGAAGTCGGAATCTGGGACCGTTGTTTGATTCGACGAGGCAGACTACGGTTGTGCGAGAATCGGACAAATAACTTATATAGGGGAGGTGTTGACTGGAGCATTCTCCCCCGTGCCCCTCTAACTCGACCAATGCTGGCGCTCGAACGGTGGTAGCGCTCGGATTTTCATTGAGCGCCAGCATTGGTCGATTTAGAGGGGCATGCGAGATTCCCGAATGCTATGCGAGGGCTCTAACGGAAATGTCTATTGGTTTCGGTATGGATGCAATTGCGAGTGGTTCGGCAAAGGTAGTCGTTCCGATGCGTCCATGTCGTGGCCAAATCGATAATTCGATTTGAGCCCTCGTATAGCATTTGGGTCTCTCGATGTGATTCCGCATTCCAGTCCCTTTGGGCACTGCTTGAGCCGCATCCCAGGGGGTTCCCTTCCCAATAATCTGCCTCGCAACCCGATTGCTATGCGGTGAGGCTCCTCGGCCGCCTCGGAACTATCTGTGTATCAGACGCATCGCGGGATAAGGGGTTGGCAACGGTAGTCGCCCCAAGCGCGTCCGATGCTTGGACCATTCCGAGGCGGCCCTGAAGCCTCTTCCGTCTAGCCGTTGGGTCCTTCTCGCCGCATCCCTCGCCTCGCACCCCGATTGCTATGCGGTGAGGCTCCTCGGCCGCCTCGGAACTATCTGTGTATCGGACGCGTCGCGGGATAAGGGGTTGTCACTGGTAGTCGCCCCAAGCGCGTCCGATGCTTGGACCATTCCGAGGCGGCCCTGAAGCCTCTTCCGTCTAGCCGTTGGGTCCTTCTCGCCGCATCCCTCGCCTTGCACCCCGATTGCTATGCGGTGAGGCTCCTCGGCCGCCTCGGAACTATCTGTGTATCGGACGCGTCGCGGGATAAGGGGTTGTCACTGGTAGTCGCCCCAAGCGCGTCCGATGCTTGGACCATTCCGAGGCGGCCCTGAAGCCTCTTCCGTCTAGCCGTTGGGTCCTTCTCGCCGCATCCCTCGCCTCGCACCCCGATTGCTATGCGGTGAGGCTCCTCGGCCGCCTCGGAACTATCTGTGTATCGGACGCGTCGCGGGATAAGGGGTTGTCATTGGTAGTCGCCCCAAGCGCGTCCGATGCTTGGACCATTCCGAGGCGGCCCTGAAGCCTCTTCCGTCTAGCCGTTGGGTCCTTCTCGCCGCATCCCTCGCCTCGCACCCCGATTGCTATGCGGTGAGGCTCCTCGGCCGCCTCGGAACTATCTGTGTATCGGACGCGTCGCGGGATAAGGGGTTGTCACTGGTAGTCGCCCCAAGCGCGTCCGATGCTTGGACCATTCCGAGGCGGCCCTGAAGCCTCTTCCGTCTAGCCGTTGGGTCCTTCTCGCCGCATCCCTCGCCTCGCACCCCGATTGCTATGCGGTGAGGCTCCTCGGCCGCCTCGGAACTATCTGTGTATCGGACGCGTCGCGGGATAAGGGGTTGTCACTGGTAGTCGCCCCAAGCGCGTTCGATGCTTGGACCATTCCGAGGCGGCCCTGAAGCCTCTTCCGTCTAGCCGTTGGGTCCTTCTCGCCGCATCCCTCGCCTCGCACCCCGATTGCTATGCGGTGAGGCTCCTCGGCCGCCTTGGAACTATCTGTGTATCGGACGCGTCGCGGGATAAGGGGTTGTCACTGGTAGTCGCCCCAAGCGCGTCCGATGCTTGGACCATTCCGAGGCGGACCCGAAGCCTCTTCCGTCTAGCCGTTGGGTCCTTCTCGCCGCATCCTTCGCCTCGCACCCCGATTGCTATGCGGTGAGGCTCCTCGGCCGCCTCGGAACTATCTGTGTATCGGACGCGTCGCGGGATAAGGGGTTGTCACTGGTAGTCGCCCCAAGCGCGTCCGATGCTTGGACCATTCCGAGGCGGACCCGAAGCCTCTTCCGTCTAGCCGTTGGGTCCTTCTCGCCGCATCCCTCGCCTCGCACCCCGATTGCTATGCGGTGAGGCTCCTCGGCCGCCTTGGAACTATCTGTGTATCGGACGCGTCGCGGGATAAGGGGTTGTCACTGGTAGTCGCCCCAAGCGCGTCCGATGCTTGGACCATTCCGAGGCGGACCCGAAGCCTCTTCCGTCTAGCCGTTGGGTCCTTCTCGCCGCATCCCTCGCCTCGCACCCCGATTGCTATGCGGTGAGGCTCCTCGGCCGCCTTGGAACTATCTGTGTATCGGACGCGTCGCGGGATAAGGGGTTGTCACTGGTAGTCGCCCCAAGCGCGTCCGATGCTTGGACCATTCCGAGGCGGACCCGAAGCCTCTTCCGTCTAGCCGTTGGGTCCTTCTCGCCGCATCCCTCGCCTCGCACCCCGATTGCTATGCGGTGAGGCTCCTCGGCCGCCTTGGAACTATCTGTGTATCGGACGCGTCGCGGGATAAGGGGTTGTCACTGGTAGTCGCCCCAAGCGCGTCCGATGCTTGGACCATTCCGAGGCGGCCCCGAAGCCTCTTCCGTGTAGCCGTTGGGTCCTTCTCGCCGCATCCCTCGCCTCGCACCCCGATTGCTATGCGGTGAGGCTCCTCGGCCGCCTTGGAACTATCTGTGTATCGGACGCGTCGCGGGATAAGGGGTTGTCACTGGTAGTCGCCCCAAGCGCGTCCGATGCTTGGACCATTCCGAGGCGGCCCCGAAGCCTCTTCCGTGTAGCCGTTGGGTCCTTCTCGCCGCATCCCTCGCCTCGCACCCCGATTGCTATGCGGTGAGGCTCCTCGGCCGCCTTGGAACTATCTGTGTATCGGACGCGTCGCGGGATAAGGGGTTGTCACTGGTAGTCGCCCCAAGCGCGTCCGATGCTTGGACCATTCCGAGGCGGACCTGAAGCCTCTTCCCTCTAGCCGTTGGGGCTTTCTCGCCGCATCCCTCGCCTCGCACCCTGATTGCTATGCTGTGAGGCTCCTCGGCCGCCTTGGAACTATCTGTGTATCGGACGCATCGCGGGATAAGGGGTTGGCAGTGGTAGTCGCCCCAAGCGCATCCGATGCTTGGACCATTCCGAGGCGGCCCTGCAGCCTCTTCCGTCTAGCCGTTGGGGCCATCTCGCCGCATCCCCCACCTCGCACCACGATTGCTATGCGGTGAGGCTCCTTGGCCGCCTCGGAACTATCTGTGTATCGGACGCATCGCGGGATAAGGGGTTGTCACTGGTAGTCGCCCCAAGCGCGTCCGATGCTTGGACTATTCCGAGGCGGCCCTGCAGCCTCTTCCGTCTAGCCGTTGGGGCCATCTCGCTGCATCCCCCACCTCCTCGGCCGCCTCGGAACTATCTGTGTATCGGACGCATCGCGGGATAAGGGGTTGGCAGTGGTAGTCGCCCCAAGCGCGTCCGATGCTTGGACTATTCCGAGGCAGCCCTGCAGCCTCTTCCGTCTAGCCTTTGGGGCCATCTCGCCGCATCCCTCGCCTCGCACCCCGATTGCTATGCGGTGAGGCTCCTCGGCCGCCTGGGAACTATCTTCGTATCGGACGCATCGCGGGATAAGGGGTTGTCACTGGTAGTCGCCCCAAGCGCGTCCGATGCTTGGACTATTCCGAGGCGGCCCTGTGGCCTCTTCCGTCTAGCCGTTGGGGCCATCTCGCCGCATCCCCCACCTCGCACCCCGATTGCTATGCGGTGAGGCTCTTCGGCCGCCTTGGAACTATCTTCGTATCGGACGCATCGCGGGATAAGGGGTTGTCACTGGTAGTGGCCCCAAGCGCGTCCGATGCTTGGACTATTCCGAGGCGGCCCTGCAGCCTCTTCCGTCTAGCCGTTGGGGCCATCTCGCCGCATCCCCCACCTCGCACCCCGATTGCTATGCGGTGAGGCTCCTCGGCCGCCTTGGAACTATCTTCGTATCGGACGCATCGCGGGATAAGGGGTTGTCACTGGTAGTCGCCCCAAGCGCGTCCGATGCTTGGACTATTCCGACGCGGCCCTGTGGCCTCTTCCGTCTAGCCGTTGGGGCCATCTCGCCGCATCCCCCACCTCGCACCCCGATTGCTATGCGGTGAGGCTCCTCGGCCGCCTTGGAACCATCTTCGTATCGGACGCATCGCGGGATAGGGGGCTGTCACTGGTAGTCGCCCCAAGCGTGTCCGATGCTTGGACCATTCCTAGGCGGCCCTGAAGCCTCTTCCGTCTAGCCGTTGGGGCCTTCCCGCCCCATCCCTCGCCTCGCACCCCCGATTGCTATGCGGTGAGGCTCCTCGGCCGCCTTGGAACCATCTGTGTATCGGACGCATCGCGGGATAAGGGGTTGGCACTGGCAGTCGCCCCAAGCGCGTCCGATGCTTGGACCATTCCGAGGTGGCCCTGAAGCCTCTTCCGTCTAGCCGTTGGGGCCTTCCCGCCCCATCCCTCGCCTCGCACCCCGATTGATATGCGGTGAGGCTCCTCGGCCGCCTTGGAACTATCTGTGTATCGGACGCATCGCGGGATAAGGGGTTGGCACTGGTAGTCGTCCCAATCGCATCCGATGCTTGGACCATTCCGAGGCGGCCCTGCAGCCTCTTCCGTTTAGCCGTCGGGGCCTTCCCGCCGCATCCCTCGCCTCCCATCCCGATTCCTATGCAGTGAGTCTTCTCGGCCGCCGCGGAACTATACCTGTTATTGCTACTGCATCCTTCGGCTGGTAACCTCCTCTGCCGCCTTGGAACGTTCTCTTTGTCGGACGCGTCGCGGGATAAGGGGTTGGCACTGGTAGTCGCCCCAAGCGCGCCCGATGCATAGACCGCTCCGAGTCGACCTTGCTTTCAGCCTCTCACATGCATAGACCTCTCTGAGTCGACCCTGCAGCCTCTCACGTTTAGCCTTTGGAATCTCGCCTCACAACATGATTGCTATCCTTGATGCATCCCTTGCCTCGAGCCCTGATTGCTTTCTTGGCTGCATCCCTCCTCTCCTCACAGCCCGGTTGTCATCACTGCTTCATCCGTCGCTTCATGCATTCTGGCTGCTGGGCCCTTCCCACCGCACACCTCGATTGCTATCTCTTCTGCATCACACACCCCGATTGCTATCTCTGCTACATCCCTCGGCTCTCACTTCTGCATCCTTCGCCTCACACCTCGATTGCTATCAATGCTGCATCCGTAACCTCACACCCCGATTGCTATGCGGGGAGGCTCCTTGGCCGCCTTGGAAATTTCTGTGTGTCGGACGCACCGCGGGATAAGGGGTTGGCACTGGTAGTCGCCCCAAGTGCGCCCGATTCTTAGACCGCTTCGAGGTGACCTCGTAGCCTCTTTCGTCCAGGCTTCCTGCCTTCAACGCCCTTTTTACACCTCGATTTCTATGCGCGGGCTCGTTGGCGTCTATCACCTCTCTGCGAAGAGTGGCACGATGATTGTTGGGGTAAATCGTAGCAGTCCGATCTCTGGCCTTGGGCCATTGTGAGGGCTGATCGATTTCCTGTGCGCATCTCGTGTTCGCCCAGTAACAGACTCGACGACTTGTAATCGGTCTTGTTCCCGATTGTTCCTGGAGGTAGTCTTCGGAACTCTTGGATTTGACCTGTCACTCGAACTGTCCTCTTCCGAGGATGCTTGTGTGTGTGTGCTTGTGCCATTTCCTTGGCGGTATTAACGAGATATTAAAGAGCGGAGTGAGCGCCTCGCCCAGCTATGTTTGGGGCTCTCACTCCCTTACCCGGTGTGCGACCGCTTTGCACGTAGGTTGCGGAGCATCGCGACTCTTTCGATGTTTGGCGGTTGTCTTCCGGTGATGCGTTGGTCCCGAAGTGCACGTTACTAGCATTTCTGCCATTGTTCTCGATCTTTGGCACGTTCCTTCGTTGCAATTGGATATATATCTCCGTTTATACGCGCAGGCTTCTCCCGCCTATTCAGCGCTGTCCCACTCTCAGCACTCTCGTGGTCTCCTTGGCTTCTCTCTCCCGTGAGCGAGCTCTCTTCTCGAGTCTTTTCCATGTCCCATGGAGGTTGCCTTGCGAAATTCGGGCACACAAACGTGACCGGATAAGAGCGGAATTGCCTATGAGGAGAAGCTCACCTTAGGGAGCAGCAATGCCGAGTGTTTCGACAGAGGGTAGAGGGGGCGTTGTTTGGGCGGTTGCACAAAAGAGTGCTACGTTTGCACTGAAGGTTGCTTCTTCGTCTCCGACGAACTCTTCGAGGCAAAAAAGCTTGTTTACGGGGTCGAGGTGGGACTGTTCGTGCGAGTTGCGCCACCAAAAGTGCGTAGGGGGCATATACCTGGGA